>NC_086294.1:6363636-6666666 GCF_963924245.1 Chroicocephalus ridibundus
CTTGGCATCTTCCAGAAACGTGGAGAAAAAGATCTGAAAACTGACCAAATTTAAAAAAGTTGAGAAGTGGATCAGATCAGCTCAAGAACACAAATGGAATCAGCCTCTGAGCCTCTGGGAAAGGATCTTCTGTGCTGCTTCTCAGAAATCTCCTTACAGTCTTATTACAGAAAGTCTCAAGCATCCTAATGACAGACATGAAATATTCTAGACATTTCCATCTCTAGCAAAACAATGTTTTTGTCTGGTAGACTCTAAATTACTTTTATTTATTAATTTTCAGTGTTTGCTTCTGCAAAATATTATTTGAGAGTGTTCTGTAAGATAGAATGTAATAGCAGAATCACTTGTCCTTGGATAACCATGGATCTCCACATAGGAACATATTTTGGAAATGTTTTTCACATATATATATATATACACACACACATAGATCTTATATACGCATACATAAAAGCATTTTTCAGATATATATTTTCTATTTTAATATATAAAAATGTATCTATATAAAATGTATCTCTCTCTATATATTACACTTCCTGCTATCTTCATAGCCCTTAATTTACTGTAAAATCTGAGGAAGAGGAGACAGAAACACTGTAGTTATGTTTTCTAGACCTTTTCTTGATCTGGATCATATTCTCCTATGTGCCTCGTTTCCCTAAAATGAAACTGTCCACATCTCTTGAATAACATATTAACTGCTTTCACTAGTATAATATTCTCTTATTTGCTCAGCCATTATTGCTCATTAAGGCATTAATGGCATTAGTAGACCACCCTTGTAAATTCACACAGAGGATAAACACAGTTCTGGATGCAAAGAAATCATTTATCCAATAATTCATAGCAGAAAGACCCCTACTATTACTTGCAAATAAAGTATAGTCTCACAATAATGAGAAAATACCTAACTCATTTCACAGCCACTCATATTGGCAGAATACTCCACATGGGATCCCGATGACAGAAAGGTCACCAAGATCAATGCAGCCTTCCTCGCCCCCACTGCCAGTAGAAATTACAGCACCTATGAGCTGGAGCAAGGAAATACAGACACAGTCTGGCCTGGGGTTAAGATTTAGTGTCTCCTTCAAGAAGTATCTTCCTTATAGCTCTTTAAATGATTAGGAGATCAAGCAAATCAAGACCTCCTAGAAGCAAAGTGAAGGAAGGAGGGCAGCAGTACCTATTGCCTGCCGTCCCCTGGGAATTCAAATTATATTGCTGTGCATTCACAGAGAGAAACCTGGTCCATGAGTTACAATGCACTAGTAGCACTAGCAGTCAAGGCAGACGGATGGCTTCGTACAGTATTACAGAGCATACTCTATCCCTAGGGCTCGCATGCAGTTGCAAGTAACTGCATTTTACTGAACCTTCACTTGCAAAGTAGGACTGAAATGTGCGGGCAGAATCTATCCTTGCACGTTCAAAACTTAAGGGTGTTTTCTTTCAGATTCTTGTAGCATCTCTTACATCGCTGGTGACACTAAGTGAAAAGAGATTAATAACATCAGATCCTTATTGGTAGAAAACGAAGAAACCTGTTTCTCTCAAGGAACACATGACAGAAAAAGAAGTCACAAGGTTTTCTGCTTTTTCATACGCAACAGAGCCTGCTAGCCTCCATCCCCAGTCCCTCCATCTCCACCTGCAGAAATCACCAGATCGTTCTCATTAAAGAAAAGCAGTTAATACCAGCTGCTGCCTTAAGGTGCATGCAATCTCTCATACAAAAATAGATCAGCAGTATACTAGTTTAGAAGTGTAATATAATGTTATGTACTTGATCATCATTGCCCATAATCTACATGCTGTGAAAAGTCTCTCAATGGTGCAGAAAAGATGTTTTCCTTTTAATTAGTGCATTACTTCTATTATCTTTTGAGTGCATTTTCTTTTACAGAAATTTACTACTAAAGTTATTTAGTACATAAATACTTACTAAAACTGTGTTTAATTCAACTACGTAAAATTCTTCTCGTTATCTCAGCTAAGACTAGAAAGCATTACCATATAAGCAAGGGTTATTTTCACCTAACCTCTAGGCAGAGGTCTCATTCGGGTAGTTACAAATTGCACGAATTGCCCTTCTGAAGATTAATCTAATCCAGCTGTGATCACTACAAGATGCCTCAGAGGAAGACATCTGAAACCAGTTAATGCACGGCTATGATAAATTTGCCTTCAACACTAGATCAGCAGTTCAAAACTGGGCTGAGTCTAAAATCAAAAGGATAACATCACTTAGATTCTTTGCTACTATAATCAATTACAAGAAATAGGGATAACAAGAATACATTTATTTAAGACGTTCCATCCTTTCTCAAATGCTTGTTATGTTCATAGCTATAATGATTTTTGCTGGCACGAGTACTACAATTTAGCTCCAATCTGTGGTATATGAAGAGGTCGTTCTTTTTAACAAACTCTGATGCACACTTAGTTTTCCTCAATTCTTTATGCATTCATTATAATGACAGGAGAACAGATGATGGAAATCTGATTTTTTTAATCTACTTACTGTACACCTTTTTAACATTTACCCTTTTTACTCATCTTCCTTATCTGATAAACAACTGTCCCCTTTTTAATCCTTCTTTGTGTTTCACCTGTTTCAATACTATTCTTTTCTCACGGTTAAAGACCCCGTTCTACAAAATGTTTTACTTACTTTTGTTTCTAATTCTACACTACCAAACTATACTCCAAACTGAGACTCCAGACCTGAGCTGAGGGATACACTACTGTCTTCCTGTATTTTCAAAGCTTTTCTACTATTTTATTTAAGATTTTGGAAAAAAATTATATTAACGTAAGCCCTTTCTTCTATAAAAGTTCCCCTCCCCTCTTGATAGACCATCATAAAATATATTGCATCTTATACTGCATCTTTCTGGTGGTTTAAGTATACTTCAACCAGGAGTATCTTTTCTGTGCAACATACAGGAATTTTAATCACGTAATCACAATGAATAGTCACTGTGGCAAATTTAATATCAGCATGAAGCACGCCTGGAAAATTCTCTCTCTTAACATCATTGATATTACAATGACTGCAATATTCCATTTCTGAAGAAAGCACAAATTCAAAGAGAAAAGCGCAAGGAAAAGATAAGCTCTTCTTTCACTGTGATCCCTCCAAGTCGAGGAAACCCGCCGTGGTTTGGGAGGCCAGGTAAGAAAGAGGAGATACACACACTAGCCCCTCTAGCCATGAGACTCATCAACCTGCAGCAGGTTTATCGGCCAGCTTTTCCTCCCCTTTCTAATATTCACAAACGTTATTACATAAACTGAACTGTTACCTCAACTCTCCTAACACTCCTGTTTCCTAACTCTCTATCCATTTTTCCCTAGTAATAGCCCTTTACTAGCGTAAGGAAGGGGCAGTGTAACCTCCTGTGGAACAAACTCTCCACTGACCAAACACTAAATGTACCAGAGAATGGATTTCTCAGAAATTAGAAAATAATAATAATGAACAAGCTTACACCTTGTTCTAGGTTTTTAAAATCTATAGTTGGGGATTAACAATAGCAGGGCTTCCTACATGTTTCTGTTGCTGCCTACTGAGAAGATTCACAGATGACATTTGCATTTAAGATTATTAAGTTCCAGGTATTGCTAGTCAGGAAAGCTAAACATTTTACAACTAAGTGAATGTGAACTTTAACCACTTAACGATGATAAATCCTCCTTTCATAGAACACATTTGTAACAAAGGCATGAGGAAATGCTTTATAGATGTTACTGAGAAGTACGACAATACCAGAGAGGTCTTGATACCCATCTGCAACGTGCTGCGACCCAGCCTGTGTGTGCGTGCATACATACATACACACGCCCCCTCCGGTAATACCTACTAAAATTTAGAACATACATGTACTCTGTGAAATTTTATTACAAATACTAACACAGTAGTATGCAGACAACAATTTTTGAAATTTAACAGAAACACAACGGCTTTCTTAAAAGCGAAACACTGGCAGCCTCGGTCGCTTCTGCAGCAAACTGACTAGAAGCAACAAACAGAAATACACACACGCAATACAACACGTGGCTGGAATTTGAAATATATTTTCTAGCTCCTCTCATCAATGACAGTAAAATCCTTTAATTGTCTTTCTCATAATCCTCTTTCTGCTTTGCTTCCTTCTGACTCGGAGATCCCGAAGGCTAATGCCAGCACACAGATGTTTCTCTTTTTGACAATAAGTCTGTTGACAGTGTTAATACAGTAGATTCATATCCACTTAAAAAAAATTATAACGTTTATAAAACCAGGCATCTAATAAGATTTCACTCTAGCTCACAATATTATATAATCTTCAGTTATGTGATCATATTCTATTTTTTCAGTAAAATTTCCTCCTTCTGTGAAGTGACTGGACCTGCTCTTTTTTTTTTTTTAACCTTCCTTTTCCAGTCTTTATGTACCAAAATAGAGAATACAGTATTTTTAATTACTTCATACACATTCCCTATGGTTGTGCTGAATGTAGTCTCTGAGAACATCTCAAACACTACTTTATTTATCTTCACCTCCTTGTGAGGTGAGCTTTTATCATCCCCATTTTATAGCTTTAAACTAAGGAAAGGGAGAATAGAACAGCCTCTTTCCAGAGCACACACTGATTTTGGCAGAACAAGTACCGTCTAAAAATTATATTTCTGGCATCACCTTATGGTGATGAACTTCTTTATAATGATATGTCGCTTCAGGGCAAAGTATGCATTTATTGTTTTCTCCTCAAATGCCAATCTCAATTAAGGACAAAATCAGATTTGGGAGGACAAGAGGACAGAGCTAGGTGGCAAGCATGATTATTATTTATTATCTACCCAAAACGGCCCAGGTTAAAATGTAATTCAGGCTAACATTTTACTTTCTCAGGCAGTCTTTCATTTATTGTAAGTATTACAACATTTCCAAGCACTGAGGAATGGTAAAAGGAGAGCAGTTTCATTTATTACAAAGGGATGTGCTATTTCTACAGATGTGTCCATTCCAAAACCTGAAGGAGACAGGAAAAGAACTATGCAATTCTGTAAGCAATCGCTCTGCTTTCCTCTGCTGCTTTGCCCTCCTGCATTCTCCTTCTCCTCCTCCTCGCTGACTAAGTGCCAGGAGGAAGCAAATTCAGGGCTGAGCCTCCCCCGTTATCCCCCGTGCCAGTGCTTGGCAGCAGCGCGGGAAGAACAGCGCTGGGAAAGCCCTGCTGAGACCCGAGCCTGCTGGCCAGGAGCAGCCCCTCGGCATCCGTACAAGCTTCCAGCCGAACTGCAGGCAAACCCCGGTTACTCCAGGGGAAAAGTGGCAGGGAAAGAGTTTCCAAACTTGGAATCTCTGATTCAAAGGATGGAGATACTTTAGTTTAATTGACACAGTGCTCATGTGATATTTTCACTGCAGGCAAAAGAATGTATTTGCTCTAGCATCATTCTCAGAACCAGTCAGATACTTCCTCCGTCCTGTCTCCAAACAAACCAACCCGAAGTAGGCAGAATTCATGGCAAATTTCAACCTAAATAGTTTGATCTCTCAAAGTTTTACGGTGTTATTGTAAGAAACGTATATAAACTCAAGTATAAACGACACACCAACATGCAAATAAGATCTTCCTTTCTCAAAGCGCCTTTAGGCCTCTCTGTATATCTACTTATCTCTAATGAAATATAACATCTATCATTTAGAAGGCAATGACTGTTTTGTGATCAAAATCAAATTAAAAATCCACAGGGTTTTGTGTGCTAAATGTGCACAATGCATACCTGTATTTGCATAAGTATGTCCCATGTCAATGATGGCTCCCTGGGCAACCTCCCGCATAAGGGAAAAAAATCTGCTCTTTTTAGGGATACTTATTGTCTAGCAAGACCACACGTATGACCAGTGATATAAAACAACTCCAATCCCATTTTCTGCACTTTTTGTTAAAGTGACAAGAAAACATGAGAAATGTTTTACATTTAAAACTACAACAATGCATTTTTTTCCTGTGCGAACAAGACTGGAAGTGCTTCTGCAGATGCAACAGTAGACATTTTAGCATTGTGAAATTAGTTGTGCCACATTACTCATGCCAAAATACATTCCCAAAAGTACAAAGTTAACAACTGGGCAGTTGTGCAGTGCTGAGGACTAGCAGAATCTAACTTCCACGTATTAAAAAGAAAAGACGGAAAGCAACCCACAAAAACTGTGACTAAGGGAAAAATAGCACAAATTCTGTTTTTTTCATCTGTAACATGGAGAAAAGAACACTGTGCTAACACAACTGTCCAAATAATCTAACGTACCTCTGCAGTGACAAATAGTGCATTTTTGGGGGGATAAAACCTGTTCCAATTCACAGCCGTGTACTGTGATACAATCCAACCAGAACGTGGTTATCAATCACTAAAACTTAGTTCCTATTACTTTTGCTTTTACAAGCAGCAAAGAAAGAACAGAACATGAAGCTTCATGGCAAGTAATGATGTTCTTGCCGTAAACTGGCCAGCTCCAGTCAAAACACCATCAAAGTAACAGTGGCTTTTGGAGGGGGGTTCAGTTGGGGTTTTTTGGATGGACTCTTATGAAAAGAAGTTAAGAGTGCGTATTTTCTATCCTCAGTCCAAAATGACTCAAACTATGGAATAATTTTTTTATATACCTGTTTCCATTTTAGGGATCATGACTTTTTAAATAAAATTCACCACAGAAGCACCAAAAAGATTAAGAATATAATATATTTGTGTACCTAAAGTGATAGCTACCATACAAGAACACAGAAAGAACTATTTTCAAATTGTTTTTCCATATTAAACAACCTGCTCAACACCTGATATCATCTCCTATCACACTAACATAGTATTTTCCTATGAAGGAATAACAACTACAGCTCCATAGAAAACGAAACTTGAAAGCAGAGTCAGTTTTAAAGATAGCGTAAGGAGAGAATGAAGTGCTATCCCAACAGAGAAGAGCTAGCATTTAGTATCGGTATAGACTATACGTGTTTGAAACGTACAGTTAGGTTCACCTGGCACAAAGAATTACAATAATAAGACCATGGTACCCACATAATCCAAAAATCTAGAAAAAGGTACTTTGCGTTTGCATTCTACTCTAGCTCACAAAGTTGCTGGTCTTCTGTTGTAAAAGCATTTGAGTTATGTCAGAAAAGGAGAATGAGTTCTCCTTGCTTTCCAGAAAAAAAAACCCACCTCAGTTGACCATAAATATACAGATACGAGTATTTTTACATAAAATCACTGTACAGCTACTAATCTTCATTGATACACAAATCTGAGTTCAAGTATTAAGGAAGATTTCTATGGAAATCTACAGGAAACTAGCAGGGCATACATTAGCTGCTGATAATTTGCTGAATTCATGAAAAGCCTTTTCTTATTTGTATACTGTTAAATCAAGATTTTAAAAGCCGTAAAAAGTAAACCACTGTTCATGACTTGATAAATAAGCTGTGCTCTCAAGAAACAGTAGAAGTCACAGGTAATAAGCTTTCATACCTTCATAACTGTTTAATTGGGAACTCTCAAAAAACCTGAATCAGCTGTCATCACAGACGAAACCTTAATTGTTTTCTTTTATACCTTGCTTCACAAGTTAGGAACATGGATACTCCATATTTTATGAAGGTCCCCAGGCACATATAAAGATTTCTTAGCACTAGCAGCTGTCAGCTGTTTAGTTACAAGGTGCTTCTTCGCTGTAAACATCATGTCACCCAGAAATAATGGTAATGTAAATTGTATTCTGTACAGTAGAATAAAAGAAGTTTAGACCATTATTTGACTCAGAACTTGTGTGTTCACATTCTGAATGATATTGCTTATAACAGGTTTTAGAAATGCCAGAGATGCATTTAACTCTGCATTTCTAATCCTGCGAGGAGGACAGTCGGTGGACCAATGTCAATGACTTTGAGGACTGATAAGGAATTAATCTAAAATGGAAAGAAGAGCTTCCCAAAAAAATCCAAACAATTCAAGTGCAGTACCATATGAATTGAAAAAGCGTATTACACAAATCCATATAAACTTTACGACTTAAAGAATAATGAAATTAAAATAATCTGAGCACCATAATTTTGAAGAAAAAGATATATATATTCTAATCAGGTATCAAGGAAAACAGATTAAACTCGGTGGGACAGTACACCTACTAAGTAACAGACACAACCACACTTTCTTTTATTCATCACTTGTGTTCATTTTATGAAGAGATCAGGAAACGTCTTTATTTGTTTGATTGAATTATAAACTGCTTTCAGCTTTTCATTTTTAATCCTAGTAAAATAATTAGTTATTTTCACAGCCAGTCACTTGTGGTATTATAAATAGAACAGCTGGCACCAATTCAGATTACTATTGGTCCTGAACTTTGCTACAGCTGAAACATACACCCTTAATATGGGATTTCTTTTGTCTACCAATGACTATAATTTCTAAACTGCATATACAATCGCAAACACAGAAACTGAGTGCATCCTGGCCTTTCTGGCACGTACAACAGCTGCACTGCTACAGGCAGCAGTGCAGTGCATCCATCCGTTCCATTGCTGGAACTCACTGGTCTTACCAGGCTTCTGCAGAACTATGGAAGTAAGAAATATGACCTCCTTCCATGCACCTCTTTTCCTTCCCTACAGTGGCATTCTCCACACACACAAAACACGCTGCTATTCTGATTTTCTTTTTGCTAGTCTACATACCCAAGTGCAACATCTTAATTTTAGCCCATCACACTTGGGCCGTGGCGCTGGGAGGCGCGTGCTGTTCCGACATTCTCTCCCTTCATCAGCAGCACAGCTCTGCTTGGTTAATGCAATCTGTTTCTCTGTTTTACTTAAATTTCTGCCTGTTCCAGTGGTTTAGAATTTCAGTTCCAGTGCTCTAATTCTGATTTAGTTTACTTTTCCCTTCTTCTTCAATGAACAGAACTGAAGATTTGTGGTTTGTGCCAATAAATAGCTTATAGATTATGTTTATTCTAACTTCCTGCTCTTTGAAACTGTGTCTTTTTTTTATAAAACTCCATCTTAACCATAGGGCCAGTTGTTGCCCTTCTGTTGTCCTTTCCCTTCCATTTTTGACTAAGATTTGAAGGACTGCTGGCACTGACTTTAATTTGGTTAATAACAGAATGGAGATGCAAATGTGACAAGCAGTAAGTTAAGCTCCAGCCATCACTTCAGCACCGAGTTTAACAGGTAACAGTGTGTGATCCTCTGAAGAGGCAATATCAAGATACCTCCACTAAAACTACGATTTTGTCAAATCTTCTTTTATGTGTGGGAAACCATTGAGCCTGATTTTTAAGAATCGATTTTAAAAAACTGATTTCCCCCCATTAAGTCAACTATTCTACGCAAGAATCAGTTGCAATAAAAAGCATTTTACTGCCTAGACCTTCTCTGTTGCTTAGTCCTGCACTAAAAGTCTTAAGTCTCAAATCAAAATCTTAGTGAGGTGTTATTATTAGGAGATAACACGGTAAATAGTATAGAGAGCCAGACCAAAATTCAGTTCTTTTGAGAGAGAGTTGTCTGTGCAGGCTGTGTTATCTGACTATTTTTAACACACGCATCTTCTCACTTCGTAAGTGCCTTTCCTTGCTTCATAAGTGCCTTGCAGTTCAGGTGAAATGATAAATTCACATCGCTGATAAAGGTCAAGTATACCTAGGTGTCATATGATGCCATTAAGTTTTTTTATTATTATTATTATTGTTTATTTTTTATTTTTACTTTTCAGACTCCAATTATAGAATTCCTTGGATTTAACAACTGGGAGATTAGACTGGATTATTCATTAATCTTCACACTATTTCACACTTCTTAATCTACCAACCATTTGCAAAGAAGCATGTTAGGCTAGTTCATGTATTTCTTTTTTGGCTACATGGGAGTCACAGGCAGTTTTCAGCCTACAATTTGGTTTATTTTGAAAGGGAGTATGGAGTAGGTAAGGACAGCACTGAAGACTAGGGATGGAAAAACATCTCCCCTCCTGCTTACAGGATAGCTTGGAAGAGAGTTTGCCCATTCTGCTCCCAGTCTCTTTTTCCACTACGTGAATACTGACAGAAATACCGTGGTACTGTTGTACATCTCTTGCCTGTGGCCTTTCAGTCACTGTCTTATCTGAAAAGATTGTTTTCTTAATTACCGGTGTGATAGAGCACGAGCTGAGCTGGCCAGTAGTGTCAGGTGGCGTAAGCTACCATGACAGGCTCTGGACACTTCACGTATTTATCCATCCCTTTCAGACTGATGACCCTCTGATTCAGCTAAGCATATTAAAAATTGCCAGCACACATATTTAAATTTCAGATTTGTGGTTCTCAAAGGCATTTGTTGCTCTGTTTTCTTCTTTGTCATCTTTTTAATGACTTCAGAACAGGGAACAGGCATACATGCTGGAAAACTACTCTCAGCTTCAGTTCTCTTACAACTTTCTTTTGTCATGGAAACTGAACACAGCATATGTTTTATAGCTTTTTTTTTTGGTACACTTTTTTTTTTTTTAAACTGGGAATTTGGCAAACAACATGCATGGCTATGTAATCAAGGAGAAAGTCATTTTACCCTTCAATGAGAAAGCCAGAAGAAAGAACCCTCAACCTAAAATAGTGAACAGCCCCAAAGTTTCTCAGCATTTCTGATCTGGAAAGTCAAAAGAAAAATCTATAGCTAGATAATCAGAAGTGTACAGTACTGATCAACTACGGCCCTCTAAGTCATTTTACGGATGATTTTAAGAAGTCCAAAATGAGAGACCCACAAATTAAGTCATTCAGAGTCAACCATGTTCTCTTTAGAGGGGAAAGGGACATTTTTTTCAAAACAGAAATAATCTGTGCAAAATGATAAAATGGTATGAAAGATAGCCTGGTAAAAATCAAGCACTGAACAAAATGTATTCCTGTTCATTCTTTTAAAAATTACCAATACCTAAGAATGTGTTTCAAAATGAGCTCTAAAGTGAAGTTGCTTTTAAAATTAAATACAGGATAACATGCATGGACACCATGTACTGAACATCCTCAGGAACCACTTACCCAAGGAAATATTGTGCATTGACCACATACATACCAGAATTTTCCGACGGGGTTTTGCGGGCTGGAGCTGGAGTGCTCTTGTGAGCACTGCAATCTCTGTGTCCCCCATCTCATCGGACTGTTTTGAGCACTCACATCTAGCCATAATTAGTAAAGCCTAACTCCAGAGGGCTTGTGAACAGGGAACTGAAACAACGATCATCGGGCATACGATCACTTCTAGCTAACCCACTGGAGCTATATTACAACGAGAAAAACACTGTCACTTTGTTTCTACTTTACCTGAAATTTTGGCTTTTTATCTTTGACCTATTTAACAATACTTGCCTCTTCAGAGCTCCACTGCAGGCACAGCACACAGCAAATGGGTAATACTGCCGAAAATTTGTTTCCATTGCAGGCTAATGCCACTGCTATTCTTTTATCAGCTTTTAACGCTTCCGTTATCAGCAAATTGCTCTTTTTGGAGAGGGGAAAAGAACCCTACGGAAGTCTGCTTTTATGAATGCCTCAAGCCTTCAAAATTAACATTGAGGATCTTGTGGTCACTGTATACTTCTGTCTTAAGAGCAGATGTGGCACTGTATAGTTTGGTATTAAGTACTGTCAAGCTTCCTTTCAAGCAAAGAACTATTTATCTACTTAACACAGAACATAGCCAACTTTTGTAAGTTTCATATATTACATTTATTTCAAAATGCTCGGCATTATTAATCCTTTTTATATTGTTAATATAAAGATTCTGCTTCAAAAACCTCAAAAACCCAGAAAGTTTATTTTTTTCTCTCTTTTTTGCATTGCATGCACTGATGAACTAGCCTGCTCAGCAAGCATTTAACAGATTAGACACTTGAACATGGTTTCAGGCAATGCTCTCTCATGTTTCTGCGTATTGCCTGATAAACACTTCAAAGTAAACCGCTCATAAATATGAAATGAAAAGCCGAGAAGTCGTTATGCACAGCTTTGAGATACAAATCTCTTTATTCCCCTCTGAAGTGGAGTTTGATTGACATAATGAGTCATAGATCCTGTCCAGGGACACACTGCCTTATCCCCTTTTCCTCAGGAGACAGGGAGTCTTTAAAGAAATCCACTTCAGAACTTTCTGATAGACAGCTACAGAAAAGTTGAACACTACACAAATTTATTATTTTGTATTAATACCTACTTTAACGACTGTGACATATGTCAAAGATTGATTCCAAAGGCACGAACAGGCCCCGGCATCTAAACCTTTCAAAGGAGGCCAAAGCCAAGATGTATATTTTATCTAGTTATCACTCACATGGCAATGCAGGCCTTGGATCTGCAAACAAAGGAAGACTCCTGGAGCCGGAGAGGGCCCTTGCTGAGGCGGGTGCTGTGCCCTGCTGCCGCAGGGGCCTGCATATCCACAGGGCCCCTTGGCGAGCTTGGCAGTAATAGCTCCACTCCCTGTCATTCAGGAACGGCTATTACTAATACAGCTTCAGGAAGAAAGAGGAGAGCCCTTCTGGCTTGGCCTAGTCCATTACCGAGCCTCCCAAGTTCCCTCTGATGTCTGCACAAGCAGCTCCTGACTGCAAAACTGCATCTCACGCGTTCGTGGCACAGACCCCTCTGCTGCCGGGCTCTACCTGCTGGGCACCTCACCTCAGGGGAGAGGGGCGAGGTCAGGGGATCACCCCAAGGAAGTCCACCTTGCTGCCACGACCCTCATTAGAGGGCACACTTATCAGGTACAGACCCCCTGTAGTCGCTTCCTATACTTCACAGGTCTGTGCTGGGAAGGAGATTAAGACTTTCATGCGAGAAGGAGAGTTAAAATCATCTAGCCTGAAAAACCTCTGAAATGCTAATTCAGATACTGCTGTTAACAAATGATACCCATATGAAAATGACAGAAACTATGGCATGTGTAATTGTTGGCCGTTGCTATTCCACAAAACGTCTATTCCACAAAGAGTCAAGCTTTAAGCCACCACAGTGAAACTGCTAATCAGCAGCGCTATAAACAAAATTATGGTGTAATAAATTGCTACCCTACAATGTTATATTCACAACCTGCCTTTGTAGTATTTGTGGAGGTTTTTAGAACGAATCCAGCAAATATCTGCCTAAATTGAGATGCGACTTCTGGCACTTTATTTGCTAGCCATACTGTATGCATGAAATTATACATCATTACTGGCTTTTGTTAGTCTCTACTCCCTATGAAATAACCATACATAACGTATACCAGATCCACCACTCACAACTTTGCTTTCTTTTGTTAATGGTAGTGCTATTATTAATGTTAGACATGAGCCATTCACATGATTTATGCAATAATACATACATCATTAAGATTTAAATAGCAACAGTGAAAAAATAGCTTCATTTGTGATGTTCAAAATGTACTCAAAAATATTTTTATTTTCCCAATAAAAATGGAAAAGCCAATATCTATAAAAAAAGTATACAGTGAAACAATGAAGTGATGGAATGACTAAATATTAAGAGAACTGAATTTGTATTACATGTAAATAATGAAACATTCCAGCCTAGTTTTGCAGCAAAAGGCTGAAAGGGAGATTTAGAAGCTTAAGACAATGGAAAAGCCCCAATGTGGTCTCACCATCCAGCTACAAAGAACATTGCTGCCTCTTCTCAGTCCTCAGTGACTGAGATTACCAAGACGTTATTTTTTTCCTCTGAAACATTTATTGTTAAAGTTGTTTACTGTTGCTACTTATTGTTTGCAAATTGCAAACGCATTTTGACCCTGCCTGATATATTGTCAGCACTCTTCCTTCTCTGATTTATATGATCATTCACATCTTAAATGTCAATCGCCTGCACTGGCTTTTCTAACCGCTAGTAAGCAATACATATTTACATGAAAAAAACCCCACACGAATTGCAACAAACTCATGAGCAAAATGAGGAAGTGCTGAAAAAGCCGGAAACTAAATCAAAGCTTATGACTATAAACAGGCATACTAATAAACAGGCATTCTCCAATTTTGCAATTTTTTGATTACGGATTGCCCTTTCTGTGTAAATTAAAAATCTTTGGCCCAAATTGCAACTGTTTGTAACTGCTTTGAATATTTGCGAGGAATCATTATCATACATACAACTGAGGAATTACAGGCATGCATCTTGGCACATACCTGAAAAACCTGTCATGCACAAGTATTAATTTTAACACATGTATTATTCCAGTGCACATATATTATTCCAGTGTATTCCAGTGATAGATTGTCACACTGAAAGGCAAATGAGGCATCTGAAATATTCTGAATTACTGAACATCTTCACAAGATCTTCTGCAGCACTCACAATTCCTATGCAATTTAATTCATATTAGACATAATAGTAAAATTAGATACTTCAAAAAAGAACTAGACCCTAAAATAAATAATCCTTTTTGATGATAACGATGTTAGAAATAAAGCGTGTTGCTATAAACCAATGTTATTTTAAGAGATTATACCTCTATTACTGAGCTTTCATTACAAGATGTGAAATATTTTGATAGGGCTTCAAGGAGCATTAGGCATTCTGATGAGGTCCAAAAAGCACAGCTGTCAGTCATACCCTTGGCTCTGTCAGTCACTTCAGCGCACAGAAACCAAGTTGTCTCCAGGATAAGTGCTCCTCCGAGATCTGCAGTTGCTGCTTGACCTACAGCTGAAAAGCAAGTGCTTCACTCACTAGATCTATTAGCCCTTTGACTTCATTCATTCACTAGCTAATATAAATACATTGCTAAAGTGAGTGATTAATTCAATTTCTTCAGAGAGAGCGCTAAATTCTTGAAACCTCTACTATGACTATTCACGGAGGCTCCAAAACATTCATATAATTGGTAATTAATTATGGAATTGCAGTTAGAAATCTGGTAAGAGCCACTATGTTTTTAAATTTTTTCTTCCCTCCAGTAATACCCTTTCCTTACTGAACCATAGGTTCATTTAACATAAACACTAAATCAGCTATCATCTCTGTCTATTTTTATGTAGTTATCTTTGTGCTGGAAATCTGCTCAACAAAT
Organism: Chroicocephalus ridibundus; assembly: GCF_963924245.1. Taxonomy (NCBI): domain Eukaryota; kingdom Metazoa; phylum Chordata; class Aves; order Charadriiformes; family Laridae; genus Chroicocephalus; species Chroicocephalus ridibundus. The sequence continues at coordinate 6,378,732 of NC_086294.1, forward strand.
CATCATCTTTCCGTCTCTCGTCCGTGCTTTCCACGTTTGACATCAATACAACAGTTTAAACAATTACTTACTGTTGTTCCTAAAGGAACTAGACTTCCATTAAAAACTGCTGGAGCTAGACAATTCAAAAGAGAGGAAGAAACCCCAGAACACTTATGTAGGTACTACTGAAATGTGAGCCTTTCCCTCCATTACCTGAGAGAACCAACAAATACTTAAAATCACCTAAGATGTCAACGTGTAACAAGGAATCTGGAAAGGATTCTGACATAAACATCTGGGAATCCAACCTGACAGTGCACTTCCTTGACACAAAAAACGCAATCCTTTTTCTTCTATATTAAAGGTATAATGTATCTTGGGATCTTCTGATCCAAGTATGGCACTGTGATGAAAATACTATAGACAATACGAGTGTCCAGCCTAGAAGAGGAAGTACCCTTCCAGTCATGTTAACTTTTTTTTTTTCCTCATTTGTAACCAGATAGAGAATTATATAGACTCAGTTTTCATTCTGCCTTTTAAGTTTTGTAAATGAGGCTTATGTTATGGACTTAATGGGGTAAACAAATCCACAATGTATTTTTGAAGCATCTATAGGGATTTCACTCCCTGCTTAAATCTCGTTTTGTGAAAAGAAAGGAAGAAATACTTTTACATGTATTATAGCAATTCTAGTTTTACATACTGGAACAGTTATAACTGTAAAAGAGGTGTCATATCTGCCAGTTCGCTCATCTGAATTGCCTTAACCCTCACCAGATTTTGAAAACCGAAACAAAACCAAAAACCTACACAAGAATGCCACAAACCCCACAGAAGCCTGCAAAACGTGCAAGGAGGAGCACTTCACTTTTAAAGCTGCCGGTAATGCAGGCGTTCATTTTCAGTACACACAGAACAGCTGCAGCTTAGTACAGAGCTAAATATTATTACATTAGCTACAAATTTCCGATAAATAGTCAAACATTGAACAATGCTGTAACTCAGAGCTTATTCGAAAGCTGGCAACCAATTGGAATAATATGTTTTTGAAGTGCATAACTGCATGCATTTCTTTGCTTGCCATTTTCAACAAAGTAACTTATCTATATTCCAGTACCCTCAACTCAGGAAAAAATTAGTTTTGGATAAAAAATGCTTATTTGGATGACCTGCCCTGCACAGCTTTCTGTGCAATGGCCAACAATAACCTGAGCTCAACATAACTTGAAGGATGCCCTCAGAAAGCCTGCATTTCAGTGATGGAAAGCATGATCCTTCCCACACCGTATGCCCTGCACTATGCATTTAGTCCTTTGAGAGCTTTCAGGATAAAAAGACTATAGTTATTACTACCATCATTATTATTAATGAAAAATACACATGTAAAATTAGGTTTCGAACACAATGTTTTATAGCCTCTATTTGTCTCTACGGACAGACGCCATAATGGCTTTAACAGACCTTTAACACTCACTGACTAATTAATCTTTACACTCAGGACCCAGCACTGAGTTTTATTCAGTAAGGAGCAGAAAATAGCATCTGTGGATTGGGCTTGCAAGGTCCACTGCATGAATAAATTGACAGGCTACAGGAAGAGTCGGTATTAAACAGCTCCTCTCCTCCCCTCAGCACTCCTGTGACAGCCTTCACCAGCCACTGAAGCTTCCCTTCACAAACTTCTTACATACAATTTATTTTTATTTCCTAAAGTGACTCTTTTCAACCTTACAGAGACTCAGTCTTCCAAATACATTGACAATGATAGAAAAAATATCACAGGGACTAGGTATCACTTTAAAATATAACTGCATTTCCGACACAACCAGAGTATGCACCAGCAAATTCAGCTTTCCTATGGAGAGCACAAACGAACCATACAAATTAATAGACCCCAGCAATTCGTCAGAAAAACCTTTAGGCTTCCATTTCAAACTCAAACATGTTCTAAATATGAAAGAGCAGAGAGAAAATATTCTGCAAAAAGAAAGCACAAAGAGAAAATACACCATGCAATTTCTTAATAGAATAAATTCTATCTTTACTCCTCTTAAAAGAATTTTAAATGTATTGTAAAGGAACAAGCATATAGGGGTAAATTTCCCTCATCTCATTTGCATGATACAGTTATAGTCAATATAGTTTACCTGGAGTCTTGCCTTACTTTAGCTATAAAGCCAGGCAACCAGAACACCATCTTCAGTTACAAAAAATAAAGCGTTATGAAGTGTTTACTAGCCAAGCTTCAGTGGCAGAGATTTCATCAAGATGAAATTATTAAGGATCCTAATTGCTTCTTCTAGTATAACTATAGGTAGACCCTGGTAACACTACAAAATTCAAGAACATGATATCTGTTTTATTCCATTAGGCAAACTTCAAGAATAGCTTACTCCATTTCTTTTATAAGTAAAATTATATCAGGAAACGAGCCTTGTGAACTGCAGCACAATAAGCAGTAATGATAACAGCACAGCACTCATTTTGAGAGTCAAAAATGACCTCCCTAGACTGTTGCTTTACCAAGGAAGATCACAAATTAGTTATGGTATATTTCTTACAACAAAGCATTTATTTCTCTGTATGCCTACAGAGATAATATTTGTCAGATTAGCTCCGTTTCCTTTGGACCTGCTAACCGCTTGTTTCACAAGTCTACTTTTCACAGCAAAGACCTATTAATTAAAGCCCAGTAGGACTGAAATCTGCACTTCTTAATGGTTGGACGGATCCAAGTAAAGACACGTCTACTCCTACACTTCAGTCTACTCTCCTTCCTCCCCTTGTTTTTCCTTACTTGGTGAAGAACATTTTCAGTTTCCCTCCATAAATTCCACAAAATCCTCCCTATCAATGAGCGATATTCTGCTCTCGAGCCACCTCTAACTGATTTCTCAGCCTGAAAAAGGGAAAGGGAGGTGAATCAAGTAGGAAACAAAATCCTCACCTGCCACTGCTTGATCATGTACAGCTTATGGTTTTATCTCCCCATACATTTTCCCATTATAAAATATGAAGGCTAGTAATGCTCTACGCATCCATACATATAAAAAAAAGACTTCAAAATTTAATAGGAGTTTACAGGGACTCAGCTTTGTGAATTACAGACATACAAAAAAAAATCTAAGGTCATTTCTATTTGATTTGAATCCCATTTATGTACGGCAATATCCGCTGTGTTAAAAGAGGCTGACGGGAACAGTCCAGCTGAGCTTGCACGCATGTGAAGCTGGGAGCTGGCTCCTCTTCCCACTTACCTGCAACCCCCTCAAGTGGGGAGGAACGTTACCAGGCACTGTGTAAACTTTCACTCCTGCTCTAGAATTAAAATAAACCCTGGCATTAAAAAAAAAAAAAATAAAAATAAAAAGAATCCATAAGATTAGTTTTCACTCCAACTAACCATTTACTTGAAGGTCACATTTAGGCTAACTTCCTAACTGGCAACACATTGTGCATATGTTTTTAAAGCAATGCAGTGTCGAAATAGTCATATTCGGAACAGGTATATCACATTTGTTGTTAGGACTGAAATAGTCTTAGCCCTGTCCATTGGAAGACTCTAAGTACAAGGAAAATACAATTTCAGCATAAGAAAGACTGGAAAAAGCAACTGCGCAATTCCACTCTAGTTCATCAGAAAACACAAATAATGATCCCCAACACACCACTTACATATGCCGTGAAGGGTCTGGTTCCAGACAGAAAAGGAAGGGAGCTCCGGAAACCTTGCAAACCTGCCATGCAAGATTTAGATTGCTTAGAAGGATGGAATAATCTGAATAAGCCAGGCTGGAAGTCTTCGCTACTTCATTTTTTGCTAAACACTGCAAATATTGCACATGGGACTGCAAATTATACTGGCACAAGCAATATAAGTTGTTATCAACACCAGTATTGCAACGACTCAAGTGACCACAACAGCATACTTGAAACACAATTTTCCTTCTGCACTTCAACCACAAAAGCAATCATCTACTAGAACAATGAAAACGCCTCAGATTTAGACCAAGAGGGTGGCTGAAATATTTGAGCTAGGGCTTCCAAATGTGAAAGGGGCCATATCCATGCCATGTTAAACATTGTCTTTTTCCTTCCCTCATGATGCAAGGACATCCATGCTCAGCTCAGGGGCTGCGTTTTGCCTGCTGCCTTTTCCCAACGGAAAGCTGATTTATGATTAGATCTCCTGACACCACAGGACACTAATAAGTAAGAGAGCATTACTGTAATGGAGACTGTGGCAAATTTTCATTTAGAATACCACTCAGAGAATCAACAAAAATATCCTATCTCTGGAAAAGATCCTGTACAGCGAATATTGGGTTTAGCCAGCAAGGCGAAAGTCACCTTAAAACACACTCAGTCAAGTACTATTTACACTTTTGGGGGAGTCACCACAGTGAGAAAATGAACTTTGATTCACAGTGAAAGACATGGTTATCACGGACTTCTGAAATCTTACTGCCGCTTATAAGTCAGAGCTAGATGACTCCTAACATTTTTGGCAAATTCAGCTCATTTTTTTCTTCCCTTCTACCTTTAATTCTCTTCTCCTTTAATTTTACCGTTCATCTCCAAGGTGTGAGTCCTCAACTCAGCCTCCACTATTGTGTCTCTTGAAGCCTGCCTTTCCCATTTCTTTGACTATCTTTTGTTCTCCCCAATCTGGCAGTGTCAGACTTCTTTATTAAATAAATTATATTAATAAAGCTGTCAAACTGCTTGAACATGAGTAATTCCTATGTTAATAAAACCCAGTAAAAGCACGTCTTTGACTTCACCTTCGTATTTTTAAATTCTATTTCGTAACAACAAATAAAGCACTCTAAGCTTTATTTTTCTAAATTATTATTACATTTCTGTGATGGATAAAGGCAATACGTATTTGCCAGAAACACCAGGAAATTAGATGAAGACAAAACACACAGAACCAACTGAAGTGAAATTCTCCCTTGTGATGGATGGCTTGAAGTCTCACTAATCAGAGAAGTTTGCTTAAAATCAAAATAATTTTTGATTAGTTAAGAATACATGCTACATAGCCAATAGACAGGGAAGAAAAGAAATCAACAGTGAAAATATTAGCTAATATAAATAAAAATGGATTACTAATCTAAGTGCAAAGATTTTTTTTTTCCTTTTTCTGCTCACAATGTTATTCATGCCCCTAAGCAACTCACTTAATCTTTTTTCTCATGCACTGTGTCTGTAAAATAGGAATGAACCAACATAATTTATCCCAATGGTATAACATGTGAGTTAGAGTAAGACAAAAAATAACAAAATCCAAACATCTCATAATTCTTTAAATAGGATTCGCTACATCAGGACGACATATACAATTTTAGCTTTTGTTCTCTTCAGGAAAAAGACCTACGAATTACTTAAAATGTATACGTTTTTCACTCTTAAGCGTTCAACCGAGTATTTGTCTTCTTCCACTTTATCATTTTCAGCTACATAAAAGATGAAGTAGATGCATTTCAAGTTGTTTTCCTTAGACTTCAAATCTCCGTTAACTCTTCTCATTTACCACCTTTCACCACAAATTAGCATGCACATCAGGACAAGCTCATTATCATTTACAGACCTGTTAAAAAGACAAAAAAAGAATTGCACCTTAAAGTGCCCTGGATTATCTACTGGTTAATAAAATAAGTACTGAATAATTTCATAGTTAATAATCAGTTTGCTTTTCTTCCCTTCTAATCAAAAAGCTCTGAAACCAAAATTTCCATTCTAAGTAAATAAATGCTCATTGTTGGAAAGTACCATCATATTTGTTTTCTGAAGGTAAGAATGATGTCTATATAAAATAATAAACACAATTATATAACTAAAACTATGATAGGAATGTTTTTTGGTGCTTCTAAATACAGTACTTTGGGGAACTGTAGCTGAAAAATTACTCTTAGCATGTAACAATCCTAATTCAGAGAAAAACGTCATCTGCATCTTACAGATCTATATAAAAGTTCCATTATTAATACATTTCAAATGTTTGTACACTACCTAGGAGAATAATATATTACATTCTTCTGGAACAAATAAAACCAAGCCTAGCATGTGACTGTGCTTGCTGACATGAAATTTCACTTCGGATTAGCAAAGTGACAGTCGCTTTATACGCAGCCCCAACGCAGGAGAACTCCAGAGTGAGCAGAGCATTCTAACGCATGAAAAACACTGGTGGCCAAACAGTCACTAAATCACTGTAAGCAAGCATTTATCATGTCAGAATGAAAACTGTAAAAATTAAAATGGCTGCTTCTTACAGTGAACTCAGATATACCACGACTATTAATTACTGAAAGTATTAAAAAAAAAAAAAAAAAAGGAAAAAGAAGGCCACGTTCTAGCTACAGTGGGGTACTCCAAGCTCTGAAGGAGTCTCACTGAGGTTAGTCACAGACATGAGAAATATGGATTGTGGGGAAAAAAAAAAAAAACCAAAACCTTAGGTAGGGAAAGATGGTATGCCAGGAGCAATTCAAAATCCAGAGAAGCCTATGCAAACCCTGCCTGTTGAGTTCAGCATTGCCTGAGCTTGACAAGAGCACCTAGTAACGCACCGCACACTAACTCTGCCTCCAATACACTCAGGTACCTTGGTACATGTTTTGGTCTCAGTATTGTATGAGTTTAGATCTGCACTGAAGTTTTCTGAAAACATCTTTAAAGACATTCTTCAGAAATTGCTGGGGTTTTTTTGGAAAAAAGAATAAAAATTGGCTACTGACCAGTACGATCTTCCACTCCTAACAGCACTCTCATAAAGTTAATTTTTATGTTGCTTATATGTAAATTCATACTGTATTTTTAAACACACTTGGAAATTTAAACAACAAACACAAAAACCCTAAACTGTGTAAAGGGTGTCAGATGATCACAGAAATCCTTACCCTGCTAAAGAACAACATCACCCAGGCCATAAAGTCTTTTAAAAAGAGACCGAACCTTTGAGGCTGATAACACACAGTGACAAAATACTGATGTAAAAATATACACAACATTTCATTTACTTGTTGTTTTGTGATCTTTCACCTTATTTATGCCATTTTTCCTTTTCCACTCTCCACTTTACTTTTTTGATCAAAATTACTTTTGAAAGTGTTACTACGATTTGTTCTGGAAAACACAAAAAAAAAATCTCCAAATAAATACAAATATCACCGTCTTTTCACCTGTCAGCAGGATGTGTCGCAACTTCATCTGGCTACCAAAAGGCTAAAAACTTGTCTTCAAATTGGCGTTCTCCCAAAGGGCAACTTCAGCAGAAAAACCGGTACATTCAGAGCATTTGACCGTATTGGCAGTTTAGCATGCCACTTACCAGCGCAGCACTCTTAGCTGTATCGATCCTACTAAGTAAACATACAGTGACCTGGAAGGTGGAATCATCACGCCTACCTTCATAATATTTTGATATCTTAATTCCTCAATTTTCTGTAATGTTAATACATTGTTGGTTGACAAAACCTGGAAAAACACATACTGTCAGTAAAACATCCGATTTGATTCAACAGTTGAGAATTCATCCTGAATTCTTATTTAATGATCTAATTCATTAATAGTTAATATGGAAAGCTTTTTTTCTGAACTAACTACTAAGTTAGGTGGAACTGCTTTCCAAGAGCCAGCAACCACCGACCTGTCCCACAGCTGACACCGAGGTACCCTGCCACTCACACCTGTAGAGCTGTCTCACACCTCACCGCGTGGGTTGCAGATTCTGGGCAAGTCTTGTGCCTCCTCTTCCCTCTCTCAGGCAGTGCTTTGTCTGGTTCCTGCCTGTTGGAGCATTCTTGCACTTACAGGCAAAGCTTGCTGTGTTAAAAACTGTGTTTTATTGTGACAGTTGTACGTTCAACATAGGGTTACTTTGAAATCTGGCACATTAGGTACCCCATATCGATATGGACTTGACTATCACTGCATTTCAGAGCAAGTCCCAGTTACACCGTTGATTTTTCCTTCGGTCAGTCTACAGTTTTGAAACATTAAACAACAACTATATGGCAATATGAATTTAAGAGGCTTTTCCCCCTCAAGAGCTGAGATAGTATTTATATTTGTAGCCCAAATACTTATTAAAGGACACCACTGAACTTGGGAATTGCTGAAAAGGCTCAGTACCAGGAGAAAATTTCTTCAGGTTTTAGGAAATGCATTTTGCACTATTTTTTTGCCCTCTCAAATTAACACAAAAAGCCAAATGACAATTTAAGAGAGCTGGCAGCAAGATCATTTGAAAAAGCTCATTAGTTCTTGTTAAATTAGAAACTCACAAGCTGTAGAAGAAAGGATGGAATGCTAAATGCAATTCAGTCACATCACCTTCAGGTAAATAAAGCCAACCATATACATTTCAGCCATCCGTAAGTATCAGTTGTGCTATATGGACTAAGCAACGAGAGCAGAGAAAGAATCAGAAGTATGAACATCAATTATATTTACTCATAATCTCTTATGGACTTGGTCCATGGAAACCCCTGGGAATACACCCTCCCCTTCTGCCCTTCTCCTGACACTGTCTGATAAGGCTACCCGGGTTGCAGAATACACAATCTGTTTTCCTGGCTTCCACTTCCCAAAATGGAAACATACTGCAGATAACAGAAGAGGATCCACCAGGAGCATGAAGGTAAGCGGGTTACAACAACATTTGCCTATGCTGCCGAAAGTACCTATGTCACTGACAAGCTTCAGGGTACTGCCTCCATCTACAGCCACGCTATTGGCTTCCCACAGATCTAATTTAATGTTGTCCATAATGATTCTACCATGCAGGCAAGAAGCAAAACCCAGTCTTGTATCATCACCACCAGCTGATGCTCCCAAGCTGTACAGAGCAATGCCAAATGTTACCATCTTACACATGCTTTTCCTCTTACCTCCTTACAGGTTATTTTGCAAAGCCAGATTTCCAGTTCTTTCCGTGGTTAGGATGGCCTCTTTCCCACTTTATTGATAAGACTTTCCAGATAAGAGCTAGTTCCAAAAATTCTGCTAATGCTTTCTCTTCTTGTTGCTTCTGTCCAGAGTTAGCACCCTAAAGTCCATACCGATACCTACCTTTCTTTATCCCTCTGTTAGCATTGCTCCTGACTAGCCTTATTCATCCTCTCTTTATCTTGGTAACTCTCTTGTACATCAATCCTCGTATCTCAAAATTTACCGTGCCTTTTCAACACTAAAGATACTGCCACTTCATTTAGCTTCACTAGAATTTTTGTTTCTGGAATTTGAAAAGCCCTTATTGACCAGTATCATTCTGCACAGGTTAGAAGTCCTTAAGAAATGGCAACCAGCATGACAAAAATCATGTAATTGGTTGGTGAATGCAGATAGAATAGTGAAAAACAAAAATGCATTCGAAAGATTCTTGCAAAGAATTCCTTGAGAGAAAAAAGAACTAGAAAATTTGACAGACACACTCTACCACCTGCATATCCAAAAATATCTACAGATTTCAGCAGAAATATAAAACTTCAAGCATAACAGTCTCCTTGACAGTAAGACAAGAGGCCACTTTCCACAAGTGCCCTCTCTCCCCTCATCTGCATTTCAGATTACGCTGTATGTTAATTTACAACCTCGAGTCGTCAGAAATTTAAGATAGTCCGTACAAAGATGTTTTTAAGTGGAACAGGAGGAAGCTAAAAGATAAAGAGACACAGTTTGCCCTCCTACGCAACAGGGACTTATTACTTTAGCTGCTCCAACTGCTAACAGATTTCCTTTGGGTCTATCGGGGGGGGAGGTTTGTGGCTGTCAAAGATCATATGCAGAATTAAACCACAATACGCTTGTTGCAGCTGCTGACAACAGAAAAGTATCTTTTAATAAAAGTACTGTAGGAAGGTAAGGTTCGTGCAGAGATTTAACTCAACTTCATCCTCTGTCTTGAAAGTTGAAGTGATAACGGCATTTTAGATATGTCATCTCTGTAGGGGAGAATTTCTCTTACATGAGCAATCAATAAGTGAAGGACTTTTTTTTAAACATCTCATTATATATGAACAAGTTTAATTTAAAAGGAACTATTTTGCATTTTTTCAGGCATACTGTATAAGCATAGTTCTAAGTAAATTATACTGCTGGACTTAATGTAGGTTTTAAACATGTAAGGTACAATACTTATTATTTTAAAAAGGCATATTTGATAGTCACTGATGCTACATATAACTACAAGTCTGTTTCCTCGCTAAATAGTCATATAACCTCCAGAGACATAGATTTTAATTCTTATTCAAAAAATCAGTACTGTAAACACATCCAGGGGTTTAATTTATTCAATTGTTTTGGGGAAGTTTACTGTGCATTTTGGTAACAGAATTTTTTTGATATGCTACCGTATCTTCTCTCTTGCAGAATGTTATCTAAGTCACATAAAGAGGATCTAAGGTAAATCTCTATCAATTTGAGCCATTTGTTTAATGTTTGCACATTCCTGGTGCAAATGCAAGTACAGAAGTCTTTCCCATGCCTGACAAATATACTCACTACTGGAATTTCTCTGTTATCTAGAAGACATAAAGAGGAAAAGGGAAAAAAGGAGTATCAACTTCACCCTCTCCAACTATAGCTTAAATAGAAGGATACTGAAATAGTTATGCGAGGGTAATCAAAATATTTTTAGAAAAGCATTCATAACCGCTATATGTTAGGAAAAATCATAATTTTCAGGAAAACAAATGTGAATCTAAATTAAATTCCTATTCTCCCAATTCACTACTCCACAGCTGAGGAACTGAGCAAATTGATACTTTAGAATCACTAACTGAATCAGTACTATTAAACTGTATTTGTATATTTTATGACACAATATTACAACTGTGAAAACCACCTCTTAATTTTGGGTTTCTTTAATCCGCCAAGTCATTCTATTTATTCTAAGTTGTTCCTATGCACAGATACCCCATCTTGTTTTACAGATAATCATCATGTTTTGGAATACCAAAGTTTCTGTTTTATAAATATCACATCTGTATACTAAGAGGATAGGTCGCAACACTTCTGAATTTTTGGGGCGTATACAGTATCTTAAACTGGATACTAAGATCCTCAGCAGTAAAAGAGACGCTGGAGATAAACTGGATAAATCCTACCCCGTTATGTTTTTGCAAGGTGTAGAAATAATGAGGAAACACACAGATCAACCAAAAATTCACTCTAAAACAATACTTCAGAAGAATTTTATTAACAAGGACTGTTCTGCCTAGCCTAGTGATGTCCACAAAAAAACCCTACCTCACAGAAACCCCGCTGTGTGGGATAGGTATCCTGGGATCAAGGTATAACATTGTTACGCTGTCAAAAAAATGAAGGAAGAAGATGAATTCGAGAGACTGAATTTTAGATGGAGGAGTCTGTCATGCAATAATAGCTTATAAGAGTTACAAAGCCGACATATAAACATAAAAAGCAAAGCTGACATATTTGATAACCACAAAGCCTGCTTATTCCAAATACACTCTCAATTACAGTCATTCTGGATTACACAAAATGAAAAAACAAGTTCAGGGAAGTGCAGTCTCAGTTTCTATGCTGTCAACCTCCCAAAGCTTCCCTACACGTAACCCAGTCTCCCCAGCCTCCCGCCCAGGCAAACACTCGTGGGAAGAGGAGGCAGCTTCCCACCCTGCGACACACAGCCCACCCCGCTCTCAGCCCGGGGGCAACGCGGCAGCACGGGAAACATGGCACGGCAGCTGCTTGTGCTTTGAAGCTCAATGTCATCACGGAAGGTGGATGTTTTCCTTAAGGGTCAATTCTAAAAACCAGGCTAAGCCTCACCGGTGCGATACCATCTCTCAAAGGCAAACACTTGTGGGTAGTGGACTTTTCAAAAAGACCTTAATATATTAAGCCAGCACCTCATCTGTGTTGCTTTCTTGCAATTACCCCAGAATAGCCAATGCACAGTAACAAAAGCTTCATTACAGTGTGTTAATAGTAAAAACAAGCACAAAGGTTCATTTTACTTAAGAAACGGTAGAGAAACGGGCAAACACAGATGAGAGATTGTTGCACTGAGTCAACAAGAGAGAATCACATAACTGAAGTACTGAACACATCTAAAACCACAATCTGTTGTGTACACAGTGATTTCAGAGAGCAAATAACATTTCATTTTTCTGTGCTGTGTTCTGGTTGAATCGTCCATATTAAAAGAATCCTAAACACAAGTACAGGATTTTAGTCCTCTAGCAATACTAGATAATATATATTTGTAAGTCCATCAAATTTAATGTTCTTTCTTCTAATTAGACTGCTACTAGATCTGTAGGCAGTCTTATAAACCACTTTAACCTTATTTTAATTTTTCATTATGAAAATTCTAACTGTTCATTAACTTTGGAAGACACAGAATTACAGCTGTGATATATCATTCCTCATATTATTAACAATCTACTTTATAAATTAAGTGCTTGAAGCAGATATTGGTAATAATGTCTTATGAGTTTTATTTTTGTGTTTGTAAGAGTTTAGAAGAAAACTTAATACACACACTTAGTTGCCTACCCGTAGAGAAAATTTTATTCGTCATGATTTTAAAATTAGTACCAAGACATGACTGCACCAAATTTAGCAGACTCATTAGAAAATAAAACCCAAACCAAGAAACTGACTAATGCTTCCCTCCCCACCTCTCCAGCTCTTTGCTAAGATTATTTAAGCAAGGATGATGTCCAGATTATCACTTTTTGTGTAGTAAAATTTTAGCATATTGTGAATAATTTTCATCAGAGGAAATAGTTTCCCACAGAGATTAAGCACCGTTGTAGCTTTGCTTCAATATTGTTCAAATGCCTACTGTAGGGATAGAAAAACTCCAAGTGACAACTGGATATCGCTATGAAAGAATGTAAAGAAATGTCTAATGTCAAGAAAATTCAAACAAATATCCAACATGAGTAGTATCTTTTCCAGTATTCCATGTGAAAAAGCTAGAATAGCATTGGGTCAGGTCTTACGTAGAAATTAGCAAGTTGTGTGCTGACTGCTGGCTAGAAACAAGTTTAAATTTTGATTATTACATTCTACAACAGCTGGTGGAACTGCCAAACCAAAAAACCTCAGCTGTAGCTCTCTGCGTAATGTAATCTCACCATACAGGAAACTTTCCATGAAGTTTAAGTCACATACGAATACACTGAAAAGATAAGCTAAGAGAAGAAACACAGTGACAGCAAGTACCAAGATTCAGAACTTAAGAGCGGCTCAATGAGCTGATAAGGAAAAAAGGAATATGAGAGTGACATGCATGCAGCTAAAAGATGTTTACAATACTAGGAGCAGCAGGGCATACCTGGGCTGATAACTTGGATAAAGGAAGCAATGCAAGGAATAGAACGGGGTGGATACTGGTAAGGTCTTCCAAGCAAAACTTTTATTAAGCAGAAGCAGCATCTTGCACGGTAATCAGTAAGAGACCGAGGTTTGACTTTCAGAATTATACTGGACAAATTACACTGAAGAGACATGTTGGTACTGATGATCAAACTGTTAGTCTCTTGTAATGTATTTCAAGCAAGTATCTTACTTTGTGAAAAGTAATGATTGTGAAAACATTTGATTGTCCTAAGAAAAACAGAGCTGAACTAGCATCATTGAACATGATGGTAGTTACACAGACTCGGAGAACAATCATAAGCAAGCCAAGAGGCGCTGCTTTTACTGTTATGTCAAGAACATTTTCAAGTGTCCAATTCAGTTTATAACATCCAGGTTTTGACCAAAGTTTAGAAAATAGCCTAGTTCTTAACTACTGTGCTTTCCGTAACATTTCTTTAGGCAGGTAACTCCTCTCTCCATTTTCTGGACTTGCTCAAATTCAGCTAAAATGAAATTTCTTACTTTGCTTTTCATTGCATTAAGAAGAAACGGAGAGCTGGGTCTTTTTGTGTTTTCCTGTATAAGCTTTCTACATCCATTTTAACAAGGTTGTATCACACATACACACATCTGAGACCCATTCTATATCATGTGTAAGCAAAAGCATTCCTCAGAGAGGCTTTTCTCCAAACAGTTTTAAAAGATATCTTTTGATTCTGGATTAAACAGGATGTAGGGATTGCCACCAGCAGAGATGTAGGAATCACAAACAGCTATAACCCAAATATTCTAAGGAAATGTAAGCAAGTAATTACAAATAAAACTGCTTACATTCATGCAACTTGTTTGGCAACAGCAGTATACCATAAGGAAAGCTGCTACAATTCATAACAGCATCTTGTAATAAAACAGCTTTATGCATCCCTCTCAAACTGTTTAGTGCTCCAATCTCATCAGATGGCTGAGTAAGCATTACACTTTGGGACAGTAAATCTCTGTTTCCAATATGGTCTACATTCACAGACATGTACTTTTGTATTCACTGTAAGACACTTCCAACTAAGCACTCATATAAAAAAACAGCAACATATAAAAATATCTGCATGCTATTTTGTCTAGTCAGCTATCTAGAAAAAAATCTGAAATCTGTATCTGAAAAAAATTAGGAACCTTGAAGGACCGGTAGCTCAACAGGAACTGATTGTTCCCAGACAAAACTAATTTGAAGTTTGTATTTAGAAACATGAAAGTAGTATGAAAGGGCTATCTTTATACATATCACTGTCTCTTCAACATGTCTTTATCCATGTCACTGAAGCATATATGGCATTGTGAGGGTATATTTCGCTTCCTTTAGAGAAAAACTAAAGAATAGGAAAGCGCTTAGAAATAAGCAACAAATCTCATGACAGAAGGTGATACCATACAGGCAGACGCTTGAAGAGGTCTACCTGCATAGACAGATAGATAGAGCTCATAGAAAAGACAACAGGCTTAACTGCAGCATCTAATTGAATCTGTAAAGAAAAGACACTGGGTATATTATGGGTGTTCCAATGAAACAGAAAAGGGCATCACCAGATCTAATAGTGAGCAACTGAAGGCAGTTTCCAAAAAACCAAAGAGAAGCTGGCATCTGCTTTTAATGTGGAGGCTGACTTCCCACAGATGCTGTCCGCTAGTGGAAACAATGGATTTTCTGCCTATTGATGTTTTCAAGACTCCAGAATGTGCTTCATTCAAGGACAGATTACTGGGATCAATGTAGAAATAATCTGATGAAAGTTAATGAACAACTGGATAGCAGGGCAAACAAGATAACTGGTAGGCCTTCTGACTTTAAACTCTGAATCCAGAGACAAATAATATAAACCAAAAAAAAAAAACAAATAAAAAATGCTGGCCCCTGCTTACCCAGTTATATTTGCTTCTCATTTTCTTTTCTACTAATTTTGATTCCCATTTATAGGCTTTAAGTGAATTGGTCATCATCACTTTGATTCAAATCCAAAACATCCATGGCTCTCTACGGAAGAAAAAGTTCTGGGTGGTGGTTTTGTTTGTTTATTTGTTTGAAAGTTTCCTCATGTCTTTCTTACTAAGTAAACCATGCATATTTGGGCCCAGACACAATATTTGAAAAGCTTATAAAAATCACATAATCCATTTGAGGTGTTAGGAGAACAAATAGGGACAATAAAACAAATATAAACACAGTAATCATCACCACAGACCAACCAGCTGTCCACTGAGTCTCAAATTTAGCTCCAACAATAGTAAGATGCTTCAAAAGAACATAGGGTAAAAAAAAAGGCACTCAACCCATCTTCCACACACTCCCAAAACATACCAATATCTAGTCCTTTCCTTATTTTCCTGAAGATGCGAACCTTAAAAAACATCTGGTATTGAAGAGTTCAACGATGTCTCTTGTCAGTTTAAAATTTATCGATTTCCATTTTATTTAAATATTTCTTTCTTCCTGTAGTATGAGAAAGGAGGAGGAGAAGCAAATGGCTTAATCTCTCTTTACCAGAAAACAAGGTTTAGAAGGGTTTCCAAGTTCAGAACAGAAACAAAACAATATTCAGTAATGCATACTGGACTGGACTATAGGACTTCTAAAGACTGATTTTCTGGTACATGCCTGCAGTGCAGGGACAAAGATGCCCAATCCAAAACCAGATCTAGAGTAAAAGCTTTTCAAATCTGAGACTTTTCATGGTAAGAGGTTTATTAGAAAAACATTTGAGTGTTTTCTTCTTTTCATTAGTTTGAGAACGCTCACAAGTAATCAGCCTCCTTTCCAGACTCTTCTTGCTGGAAAATACACCCTAAAAAATATCCATGTTAAACTGCAGATCCTTCTGAAGAGAAGAACCCAGAGAAGGTGGAATATTGGCAGAATTTGCACTAGTTAGCCATTTTTGTTAGCAGGATTAATCAAGAAATAAGTATTTTCATTTAGAGTTTTAAAGAGAAAAATACGATTTCATCTCCTTGGAGAACATTATTTCCCTTTACGATGGATTTTAATATGAGAAAGGGTATGGATGCTCCACATGGATGTGTCTAAATATTACAAACTTCTTAGAAGAGAGTGTGCACATGTACGTATGAGAAAATGGAGAAGGATTTATAGGATCAAAAATTATTATTTTCAGTGTCCACAGTCTTAGAGTTCTATTACATAGCTGAGCAAAGGGATGAGGAGAAAAAAGCAGACAAAGAATAGCTTTTCTTCAACATTCAGTTAGGCCCTAATATTGTAAGGTGAGCAAACCCCACTCCTCTATTTTGAAGCACAAGATCTTTTTGCTTGATACAGATTTGTAACTGTAAAGTACAGGAAACATAATTCCCATTAATTTTGAAGTGCTTTTGAAAAGGCATTTGCATTAAAATGGTTACTAAGCCTATTCTAGAGTAGACCTAAGGATTTTAAAATTTTCTTTTATTCACAGTGTGTGCTAACTACATGAGTTGATAATGTCTACTTTTTAGAAGTTATCCTTTTATATCTAGTTTACATAATGTTCACACAACTTTGTAAATGGTTTAAAAAAAAAGAACGAACTTGGTTTAACTTAATCATCAACTAATGAAGAGTCCAGTATAGCAGCAATAAAAAAAGCAGAAGCTCTTTTTGAAAGCTAAATAACTGTTTAAAAAAAGGAACATAAATCTATACACACCTTTACATGTGCATAGGAAATCCCTGCATTCTGATTTTCTAATTCAAACTGTAAACAAATGCTGACTTGTAATAATGATCACTAGAGAGAAACCGCCAAGAATAAAAAATTATTCCCTGAGAGAAACTGTGTGTGTACACAGAATTTGCGTATTATGTCTAGTTGTTTGTTGTTTATTCTACAAATACATATTGATATTAGAGTAGTACTGTGTTTTTCTGCACTGGTCGTATTAATTATTACTGGAGTCCTCTGTCAGTATCATAGCTTCTCTGCATAAAGTTTCAGAAGACAGTACTTTATTAAACTCCAACTTCATCTTCATCACGTTGACCTGGAACAAGATTCCTGGTAATACTTTAATCGATTACACTGTGTATTTAGCGTCCTAGTTGATAACGTTCTTTCCATAGCAACGACATTTTAAATACTTCAAGATGCTGTATTGCAACGGCCACCCCTGAATTGCTGGGCTGGAATACATCTCCTGTCATTCACTATCTGCTCTCTCAGAGGAGGACTCTTAACAGCCAAGATGCTGATCTAGAAGCTGGCTCAACTAGTCAAACAGGTAAAAGAGCAAGAGTTACACCTTCATTTGACAAGGCCCTGGTAGACAGTCCGGCTTCTCAGCGGTTAGTTCCAGTGGGTTTGAGCAACCAGCCTCACCCAGCAAATTAAGTCACAATGTCTGAAGGTATAAAATGGTGAAATGCCAAAACAGGAGGATGGAAGGGGAATGAAAGGGAAGTAGAAAGTAAGAGATTATCAGAAAACTGATTTATTACAAACCAGGGAGCTTGGTGCTCAAAAGAGAAAAAAAAAGGAAAAAAACCCCACAACACAAAAGAGCAAGAGGAAATGATTTCTGCCTCGGTACTCGGAAGTAGCCCGAAGACTGAGAGTCTATGCCAGGATGTTTCCCTGAAAAAACACTTCTAAACAGAATTCCTACTGATTTTATGTTATTGTAACTCAGACCTAATATATATGAAGTTTTAGTTTAATTCCTGTTTATCAGCAGATTTTAATGTTACAGCTCAAAAGGCCACTTGACTGATGCTAGAGTAAAAATGAGAGGAGATTAGATTTTGGGTTAGACTTTCGTAACATTTTCCTTTCCTAAAAGCATATTTGGGGAAGCGTGCTATAAAGGTTTGTAGTTTTATTTATTTGCTAGTCTAGTAATGCTACTACATAGTTCCATTATTAACAGTATCAATAGAGATGAAAAGTGCTTTCATGGTTTTAAATCACTTAACAATAAGAACAATGTAATCTTTTATGATTTGGGGAGGGAGTTTTTATTCAACATCTTTGCTTTATTAAATAAGGTATATATATTAAAATATAGAGTTTTATTTCTCACTAATGCTGCGCTTTCTAGAGAACATACATCGAACGCAGTTGTCTCACCTTAATAAATATTTTACACCGGGATCGCACATCTCTTAGGTAACCATCTTGATTCAACAGCAGTGCAAGTTGCATGCGCGTACCGGTTCTAACAGGACATTTGCCTTGAGGGCTTTCCTCCACACGAGCTCCCCTACATCTGACTCCATGTCAAGGGCCTCCTCCTGAAGCTTCTGCCGTTGCCCCGGCCTCCCATTTTGTTTGATTCTGTACGTCTATACATATTGCACAATGCCACTCGAAACCTAACATGGCAAAGGACAACTAAGAATGTTCTCCCATTCTAACCAGAACACAACAAAAAGTTTTATTTAATGTCTTTAATCCAGATCTCTACACTGAACATTCAATTTTCAAAAAGTCACGGGCTCTGGAAAGAAACACTAAAACTAAAATTAGTAAAACTCAGTTGGATTTGGAAGGGATACACTAATTTGAGCCTAAAAGTCGAGTACGACTCGTGTTCGATGACAAGATGACCAAAATCTCATCTTGGCGTCACTGGGAATACAAGCAGCGACACGAAGCCCAGTTAGCCTGAGAACTGGCGACAGCAACTTTACAGCAGCACATTAGTCGTTGCTGAACCCAGAATACCTGACCACAATAACTTTAAATCTGAACAAGCTTAATCACTCTCATGAAATGTTATTACTGCAGTGTGGTTCTTCAAATGTGTCCCAGTAAATTATTTGGTGTCAGATTTATGATGTGAAGAACAAAAAGAGAAAACAACATTTGCTTTCCTCACCAATCAGAGTCGCCTTAGCAGCAGCAGAAAACGTTGATTCGTCAAATTGGTTTGGGTTGCTTTGGGTTGTGGGTTTTTGGTTTTTGTTTGGGTTTTTTTGTTTTGTTTTTTTTTTTTTTTTTTAAATTGATATTTTTCTTCTTTCTACAAGAAACTTATTTAATATATATGGAGAAAAGATGCAATAGGAAATACCCAAGAGATGATGAGTAGTATGGCATAGTAACACAACTTCATGTAAAAGAAAACTGACTGCATTATACTTCCCAAGTGCCCCTCTCTGAGAATTCTACTGCGATAACGTAATTTTCTATTTGATGTTAATAAAAATACTGGTCAATCTTAAAGGACGTTATAAGGGATTTATTATAATCATTGTCACTACTTTTTTCTAACTCCCGTTAACAGACCTACAGCATTAAACAGGATACAAAACGCACAAGTTTTTACGTAGAAAAGAATAAAAAAGGGAATTTGAGCTGACATACAGAAAGGTCTTGGCTGCTGTTCTTTACTGCAATTATCTCGCCATACAAAAAGAGACACATACAAAGCAATCCAACTGTGGTAAAAATAATCAAAATATTTCAGAAAACCATTAGGTCCAGTTTAATATGATTGTGGTTTTTAGACTTATTTTTATTTTCAATCATATACTCTAGTTGTTCTAACGTTTCATAGCAGAGATTTACTGCTAAACTAGATCTGACCTGAGAATGAGAAAGCAGTCAATTCAGTATAACTATTGGCTAATGAATTTTACATCAGCTGAAGCCTGGTTTTTTGGCTCAGGCAGAAATACAAAATCCATGAGCTATGAATGCCAAGTGAGGAATGCTGGAATAGCAGGGTTTGCAATCACCTCTTTGAAACCCAGTTCAAAACCCCTAACAACTCAGTGAAGTGTTCTTTCAAGCACAATTTGGTTACAAAGTTTACTTGAAGAAAAGTTGTCTTTCAAAACAAGCTCTTTAAAGAAAAGTTTTCCAAAATCCTCATTTTTGGCTTCTAAGGACATCTACCTTCACCATGCTGTGTCAGCAGATGAAGTCAGAAAGAAGGTATTTTCTGTGGTTTTTTTTTTGTTTTTTTTTTTTTTTTTTTTAAAAAAAAAAAAAGGTTAGCGTTTGATATTGGTTCTCTTTGGTGGAAAAATACATGGCATGTAGAGAAATTCACGTATTACCAAAAGATTGTAAAATATTCCAAATATTCAGAGGTGTCAGAACTATTGTCAAGCTTTTCATATATCCTAGCAGAAAGTAGAAAAGTTTCTATCCATCTTAAAATACAGTATTCAAAAAGGACTCCTCAACTTTAAATAAAACTTGTAATATTTGATCCCTCAGATCCACTGAAGGACTGTATTTTTCAGATTGACTGAATAATGAATATCCAGTGCAGGTATTGAATTACAAATATGTTTCTATCTATATTAGGGAAAATCTGAGACAAATTAATAGCTCAAGCATGCTTTGGACCTGCCATTTTTAGCCAAGGATCTGAACGCCTGCTGGAAAGGTGACTGGAAAACAAGCTTGACACAAAAATACTAAACCTATTCTTACTTTGTACAAATATTATTACTGATACAGTAAAAACAGACTTTAAAGGGGGAATTTTATTACTTAGAAAAATTACGTGTAAACATCTTAGGAAAAGCACAGTAGAAGTAATGCTAGACTAAGGTGCTTAAGGCAATATACAGCCATATCATCCTTCATGCCTTTATACCAAAACTTCCAAACATCACACCAGCAAGTAGCATCTACAACAAAGAACAACTTCCTTTGGTAAGCACATTTGTCAACGATTAGCACAAAAAGCTTATTTCAAAACATGCAAACAGTGACAAAGTTTTTAAGTTGTATTCTCAGAGCTAAACTTCCATCAACGTTCAATTTTCCTACCAAATGCTTCATTCACACTAGCCTAAAGAGGTATTTATACTCCGGAGATCCGCTTTTTCATGAAGAATGAGACAAGTTAGAACAGGAGGACAATAAGATACTAAAGCAAATCAAGAAGATCTGTTTCAGACTTCTGAGCTCTGAATAGAGTTTTTGTTATTAGCATTTCACTGTTGAACCGTCATAAACAAAAATGGAAGTAGTACAACTTGATCTTATGCTTAACAGATTTTCGAAACTGAGTAACGTACGATCAGGCAGCAGCTAAAAACAACTGCTTGGAGCAGTTCCAGTGCCATGGTTAAACCAGATACTTTTCAGTAAGTCAATTACATATAGCTTTACTAACAGAAGAGACAAAATATTGAGGAAAATATCTACAATTGCTTAAAAAAAAAGTCAAGCTTTTTTATAATAGAAGAATAAAAAATTCTCTAAAGACTATTTATTTTAAGCATGTTTATTTCCTACAGAATTTAATCCCATCAAAACACCCACTCAAATTTAGAATAAATTTACATGTATAAATTCCTAGATGTCTGCAGCTGGGAAACGCATGCGTAAGATGTAATGAACGGTATTTCCTACCATTTGAACGACACTTTTATCCATATAGCATTCATGTAGAAAGTAAGAATGTGTAGAAATCTAAAACTACATCTACTTGTCCCATTATCTCAGACTTCATGTCAGTAGAGGAACTGTACAATCAGAAAGACACTGAGCTTCCAAATACGGAGAATCATCAGCCAGACTTATTTTCTAAAGAAATTTTCTTTTTAAACTTAACAAAAGCAGCAAAATAAGGAGTTAATGTTCATATTATTTAACAAAAAAAAACCCCAAAACCTTACTTTCTCTCTCTAAAATAAACTTTATTCATCTAGACATAACAACACTAGCATGGGGAAAAAAAAAATAAAAATGAGCATTTCAATTCAGTTACCAACAATTTGCACTCCCCTTCATAAAGAGGGCAGATAAGAACACATTAAGAGCAGGAGGAGGATGAACAGTTGTCAAATCAGTAATCAAGAGAAATAGAACACCCTCATGAAATGCCAAATAATGACCTGGAAACTAAAATGAGGCACTTGAGCTGAAGCATCAATCACCCAGATAGGGAAAAGTAATATTTAGATGACTCCTGTACACAAAGGCTGAACAAACCACAGTGAAAATGGCTCCTATGATCTAGCCCCAGTTTGATGCGTTATCGCTGGGTAAATACCTATAAGCAAAGAAAGGCCCTACAAGAACAGAGATTACCTCAGAAAACAGAATGGGGTGTTTGACAGACCAAGCACACTGCAAACACTTCCAAATGTATGTACACAAATGCGAGAGAAACAAGGGATTAGACAAGGGTTTAATTAGTGATGCTAATTAATAGATATTTTGATTTAAAGGTGAAGACAGACACTGACTGCTGGCAGAAAGCTTCAAATAAGTTGCATGACATGATATCAAGTATAAAAAAAGTGACCTTTCATTGAATGATCTCCACAGAAAGGTGTGATAACTTAGAATTGCTTGAGTCACAATATTAGAAATGTGTAGGAGAGAACTATCATACGTCACTAACAAGCAGAAACATAAAATAGTACAGTTTAGGCAATTAAAGATGTACTAGGTAATTTGCCTTCCATTGAGAGGGCCATAAAGGGCTATACATTTACGCCTATACCTTGCTTGATATAAACCACATCTGATACTTCAACTGAAACTAAACCATGTTATTTATTTTAAAAACCGTATCTAATTGTTGACTGAGTGGCAATTTAATCAGGCTATTTGGTTAAGTTAAACGGCTGATTAGACACCGTTGCTATGAAGCAATGTTCACGAATGGTTTCAGCACACAGACTTATGATTTACTGAGATAAGTAAATAACTGAATGAGAGTAAAACTATGTGTGTGTACAGTGCAAAGGCAACTAAAAACATTCAGATTGATAAGTCACTGGACATAACAGGTATTTAAAGTGAGGAACATTTTATAAAAGAAGAGTTTACTTCACCTTACTTACAAGTTCACAGAGGCAGGTTATTTCAAATATTAGTTCTAGGATCTCAATGCTGTGATAACATATTATGGCCTATTATAAAAGTAATTAGATGGGTTTTCTCCTCCCAGTTTTTATGAGGTGAAGGGTAAGCAGTGACAAAATGAAGTCAGAGGAAAAAGCATTCCCGTTCCAACATTTCAATTACACAGCAGTTAAGAACAGGAAGGGAATTCTGAGGTACCTGGTTAATAATGAATCTACATTGGCCATATGGGGTCTTACCATAACAGTGTTTTAGTTATCTTTTCAATACAGGTACTCTGTTAGAGAATAACAAGTTTAGGTGAAAATGCCATTATTATTTCTAAAATGAACCTAGGAAGTGGAATACAACGTTTGCATATTTGCCAGCCCTGAGATTCGTGACAAATACAACATCTGCTTAAGGGGCACTAGCGTTTCTGTTTATCCAACATTTTGAATGGTGGATCTTGGTTTGCCTCATTTACAAATAGTGAACTCCAACAGCATCAGAAATCTGAGAAGAGAAAGAACCTCCTAATTTAAGACAAAACAGTTGAAGTGATGGTAAAATGGCATCCATTCTCTTTCATTCGTGTTCTTTCGTCACAACTCCTTATAACTCTTGGTATACTTTAACAAGCAGAAGAGATTGTCTACCAAGGATCGCTGCAAAATAAACAAGTTCTGACTTTAAACATACCTTGTCTTGGAAACTCATCTGACTCCCTGTGAACCAGGTCAGAAACTCGATTTCCATAGTGCATCCTGGTGTCATGATCATACGCCTTCAGCGTCTCACTGGAGCTGTAAGACTTCTGAGTTGGCACTCTGCAGTCTTCGCTGTCCAGTGAAGAGCTTGTATAGCGACATTCCTTTCCACACCGGCCCCTCGTCAGAGAACGGTGTCTTCTATCTTTTATATCCATTGTTCTGAGTCAGGGAGGACGTCTTCAGAAAAGCCACTCTTCTATTTGGGGTCAGTCACTGTCACCTAAAAACAGGAAAAGATAACAAAAGAGTGAGCGATATTGCTACTACATTTTGGTTTATTCTACTTCTCCTGACTTATCCTTGAAGAACAATGTCGCACAGATCGAGAAGAAAGAGAAAAGCCACATGATCCATCCTTAGAAATTGAAATAATTGACCTGAATGGGCGGGGGGGAAGAAAATCAAATGCTGTAAGAGAATTGCATTCTATCTAAATTATCATCTCATTGAAGAGTTTAAAAAATAATGATAAAACAAAAACACTGTTAATCTTTTGATTTTGAATGAGCACTGATAACAACACGGAACCGACAGAATAATATTTGTTCCCATTATGCAATAGTATAAAGAAAAGCAGAATCCAACCAGCTTTAATTATCTCCATTCTTCCTGCAGGAGGGCTTGCAATTAAGAATGAAGCATGCAGGAGAGTTGCACAGAGGAGATTATTCCTCTTCAGCATTAATGCATTACAAAGGTGTACATTATCCTGTAACAATGTGTTCGCAAGCAGCAGCAACTGATTTTATTGCCCCTAGATAACATAATCCAAGGCCCTGTTCTCAACAAAAGGTTGGACGAGGTATCTCCAGAGGTCCTTTCCAGCCTCGACACTACTGCCTTTTTATTATTCTTTGAGCACGCTGTGGGAATTGGCTGCTCTTGTGCCCCACAGAACATGACTAGATGCTCTTCACAGTCCCTCAAGATGACTGGTTTATCCATCTCAGCAGTTGGAGCTCTTAAAAATTGTGTAAATATCTTCTTGCTCATTGGACCCGAAAGAGATAGATTCTTACAGTCTACTTAATTAGGACACCCTTACTGTGGCATATATACTTTAACATATGCCTAGTTAGCATGCATAAACTGCGAAATGAAAGATACCATAGAAAGCAAGAAGTGCACAAAGCATGAGCACCCTGACCACTGGGGTACTAATTATTTTGAGTTGGTATTTGTAGCTATGCCTTTCTCTCATGGCAGCCTATGCCCAGGTCCGTACTAGTGCTGAGAAATCCTCATGTCAAAACTTTTTGCTGTAAATGAAATCTTCCCCCACAAAAAATACCCAGATTTGCTAACAAGCAAAAATTGGAACAAAACCTCTGCTTTTCTATACACGGCTAAGGAGGTGAAGAAACGGCCTTGGCAAATTTAGCTGGAATAGTCGAAGACATTTTCCTTCCCATTGTCCCCTTTCAGTTGAGGTGCCTACTGGAGAGCCCACCCAGCAGAACAGGAGCAGGTCCTGCACGCCACCTACACCCAGTCCCAGGCCAGAGTCTTTACTTAAACTACCAAAGCCCTTCAGCAGGACAATTCCTTCTGCCCCAAGGTAACAAACCCCAGGAAAAGACGACAAAAAAAACCTGAAGGCAGTCATGTCTTTCATTGTTGTAATAGTTTGCACCCACAGGACTAGAAGTCCTAACACTGGCATAACTATTGGCTACATCATGGCTTTTTGCCTGGAACAGTTTATGTCCCTTAGAGAGAATACGTGTACTTGGCCAGAGGAGCTACTGAACTTAAGAAAAGGTTTCTTGGCTTCATTTAGACTCTGACATTTAGACTTCTTGTCTGTTTTTTTTTTTTTCTTTCTGTATTTTAAAGAAGAAAGTTAGGTAACGAGGAGAAACAGCTGCTTTAAGCCACCCACAGGTACTTGGCAATCTGTGAGCAGTAAAACGTGTAAACATGCTTACTTTTTTCTCCTTTTTCTCTTATTTTTAACTATGATGGTACATTTGAGAGGGGAAAAAAAAACCCACAAAACAACACACACAGAAAAGCCAACACATAATCAGAAGACATTCAGCACTTAGAACTAGGAGGGCGAGTTTTAGAATTTTATATTAAAGAGAAAGGAAGACTCAATATACGCTCCCGTTTCTCACTTCTCTGAACGCGTAGCAGCTAAACTGACTTCTCTAGATCTGAATTACTCAGCTCAATTCTTTGGTCTTGTAATATTTATTAAACTGTACAGCATGTTAACTGTAAAGCATGTTAACACTGGTGGCACAAACACTTGCTTGAAGTTTGCGGACATATATGATTGTTTAGACTAACAATGCCTGTCTCTCTCATACCAGTTCAATACTATCTCATCAAATTCAGATATCAACATATGACAATTATAAAACACAGAAACAGATGAACACAGTACAGTATTGAGTAAAAACTGCCAATTACTCTCTAGATGTCTTCACGCTACTGTTCAATACAAAAGCCTATTATTCCTTATAAAGGTATTGTCTATCAGTTCAGAAAAACAAACAGCTTTTTGTTTTTATGATTGCTAAACTTTAAGCTGTCTGGCCTGATTTCCATTTTTCCTGAAAGAACATTTAATTCCTTGTTATTATAGTTAAAAGAAGGATTTATTACATCTGAGATAGAACTGAGTATTTCCATGATATTAGCTCATTAAGGCATCTTCTCAGGCAGACAAGGTTTTTTGAAATTGTTCCCCCAATAACCATTCTTTTGTAGAGTTTTGTGCAATTAACCTGCAAATGCAAAAATAAAAGGAAATGGTAAGACAATGCCCTACTGTTGATAATGTCCCGAAATATTCCCCACTGTCCTGTGCAGAATGCAAGGTGCAACGCCTGCACTGTTGTTACCATGACAAGTCCAACAGGTTAACACAGGAAAATAAATGTAGAAATATGATAAATATGTCCAAACAGCTTTACTCTGACCTTTCTTAAGGAAAATCTTGTTACAAGACTCAGACATCACAATAATTTGGTGAATAACTTGGTCTTTGTAATACTGTACTATTAAAAATTTCTTGAACTTTTCTAAATTTTAAGAGATGCTTAAAAATATTGTAGATAATCTGAAAAACATTTTTATTGGAGCTTTCATTCCATTATACGTTCATATTTATTACAGTACTTCAGATTATTTTTTTCTGATTTTTTATTAATTGAGGACAAACCCCAAGCATCTGAGACCAAATACATCCACCTAAATGCAACAAGATATTATTCTCATAGATTCTTCTCTCGTCCTCATCTCTGCTTTGGGGATTTCTATGAACAAAACAGTCAGGCAAAAAGCAGTTCCATGGCATTGTTAACAAACCACTCAAAATCCTACAACGGTATCACCATACACCGCTTAAAATACAATGAAATGAAGTTGTAACTCCTAGAAAACTTGCTTCTCAGTTTTCTCATACTCATCTTGAGTAGATGAAATACTGTTGCAATTGACTGCTAAACACCTTCCCTGATAGACAGTCAATCTTTACGTAATGTATTCCTGGCGAGATTCAATTTGAGTTTAAAATTCCTGATACTCATTGACTTGCCTGTCTCAAGGGCACTGTATGAATGGTTTATTTTGAGTAATTGACCTAAATACTAATTGATTTAATAACTTCTTTTGTTCAAAGGATTCCACTAAGATTGCTCATATTGACCCACTTATACTATGCAGTAGTACAACCACTAACAACTGACTTCAACTGTTTTTTCTCATCTATTATTGTTTTAGTTATCTATGAAGCACTAAGAGGACTCCCATCTAACTTTCTGAATCAGGTACTTATGGTTTGCAAAAGGGTTGGGCGAGTTTCAAAGGGGTACAGTCTCAGCTGCTGTAGACCTTCCACAGACAGCAAGTCCAAAGCAATAAGTGGGACATGCTGTATTTGCTGACGCACAGACATATATGACACGTGTCACAACTTACATGTGTCCAATAAACTTTAGACTCACTGTTCACACAATGTAGGACTTCTTGTGTTCATGCGCAGCAGCTGTTTACCTGGACACGACTACAGCAGTGGTAACAAGCGGGTAAGCACTAACTCTGGGGTAGTGCAAGGGCATTAAACCACTGTATGTCTGGGGGGGGGGGGGGAAAGGGGAGAGCAGGGAGGCAACAGGAGAAGTGAGGAGCTGAGAAGTGAAAACCAGTTTTTTGTTTAGGGGTTTTAAAAAAAAATAAAATTGACCACTTCTTTTTGTGTTAGCAAAGTCAAATCAATAGGAGGTATGGAGGGAGGACTCAAAGTGAATTTTAATGGCTTAGCAAAGCCTACGCCAGAACTCTTTAAAACTGAAGTTGCTTCATACGCTGATCTTACTTAAGTTATGTGCTTGCTTCTTGCATTTTCTAATGATCCCTTCTACTGTTAACGCATACACGGCCATTAGAACTGCCACTCACAACAGAGAGAGTGCAGTAATCACTTGGAAGTTCAAGAGAAAACAAAGCACTTCACATTTACTTTGTGCCCCTAAATAACCTAGCACAACTAGATCAAAACATTACAGTAGTGCTTACAATATTAGAAACGGTCTTTTTTTTTTTTAAAGAAGTAGTACACTATGTACCAAACTGTTCATTAAAAAACAGGTCTCTTAAAAGCCTGTACTTCTTTTCATCATCAACACAATTGGAAATAAGCTTGTGATTTAGAGATTCAAATGCTGTTCATTATTTTATGCAAAGACTGTTTTTGAAATGAGAAAATTAAATAATTCAGCTTTGGCACAGTACAAGTTTTCAGGGAATAAATAAAAGGGATATTTAACTACTGTATTTTTTGCTGATTTTATTAAAATTAGTGAAAAACTACATCTACACTTCTACATCACCTCTGTTGTTTAAAAAAGGCAATAAATAAAATGCAATTTTTTAAATAAATACTACTCCAGTATGTACACTTTGTTACATGAAATAATTTTGATGACAAGTATCCTGGTTGTAATTTGGGCCAAAAAAACAAAGTATGTAACACCAAACAGAATGTCCAAATAATGTAACCTCATTTTCCATCGATGAGCCTTTCTTCTGATTTTTCATATTCTTTTTTTTCTCTCCAAATACTGAATTTTCCTTTTAGCATAGCTACTCTATGTACTGCATTGAAAATTACATGTATTTAGCATGACACGTGAAACAGCTGTTTCAGAACAGTTTTGATGAATGAGTTAAGTTTAAGTAATAGAAGACATACAGTGCTTATAAGCATTCTGTGTTGAGCTTTATGCAGAGAAAAACAGCTTTTTTTTCTTTTTTTTTCCTTTTAGTAAAGAAAAGCTACAGGAACTGTTTTCAGACTAAGGGCAGTCAACATTGTAAACACAATAACAGAATCAAACACTGTGCCAAATATTTATATTCTACATGTATCTTTATCTACTTAAATATACATATTTTTATTTCCAGACTATCTTCTGAGATTTCGGTACTCCAGAAACTTCTTACAAATCCCAGAACTGTTTAAATCTATTATGAAAATAACATCCCATTAAGAAAATAACATGCCATCAAGAACTGATGAAAAGCCTGGGAGCTATGAGACAGCCTTCTAACAATCTTAGTCTCACATCATTCACTGACTGCAAAGGATTAACCCCTTATTTTCCACTGAGGGTTGGGCAGTGAGGGTTGATAGATGTAAGCGCATCCTCTTCTCTGTACTGAGAGGCTTCAGAATCGCAGTTGTCACTGAGGAAAAATGGGGAGTTTCTTTCGTAAAGGTACTTTATGTCAGTGGAAAAAGCAGCTAGACAAACTTGGATACAAATTCCTAAATGTTATTAAATGTGGCTTCTAGTGGATGAACTTCATGAGCTGCGGTTCACCACACATTCGTAAGTTGTACCAGTGAAATTTCACTATTACCTAAGCATCTGGCAGCATTCAAGGACTGAGGCAGAGTGTGACACATACGAACCAGACAATTCTTCACTTTCATTTCATCTGCTATGAAATGTGTGCTTTTCTGAGAACAACCTGAGAACTAGCAAGCTTGACAAACACATGTGATAGGTTCCAGAGCAGAGCAGGAAGAAAAACATCGGCCTTTAAGCCTTCATCACCCAAAACTAATTTAGTGCCTCGATTAGGTCACACAGTACATTTCCATGATTCTTCTTGAAAAGTTATTTTAAACTCACTAAAATATTACTTGCATCCTACATATTTCAGTAGCTCGTCATTGAAAGAGTATGGCAACTATTGTGTTGATTCCCATCCTAGATGTTACACCAGCCATTAGAAAGAGATTGCGTCATACAGACACAGGAAGATGTGCGTGTTTTGTAAAAATACGTGACATGAGCAATGAAAAAAGTACAGGCATTTGCAAATAGCAAAAAGTTTAACTCATTTTTCAGAGAAGGGCTTATAACCCGCCCAAATTAGTACTAAGCAGAACATGTAAGTTATAAAGTGATGCTCCAGTGAAATCTACTTTTTGTCCTAGATACACAGAGGTAAAGCAGTAAGAAACGAGTTTGAAGGAGAAGTAAAGAAAGGAAAGCGACGGAACAAAAATTTTTCTGTGTCCTGGAGTTTCTCATCAAAGTTTTTAAGTTTTATCTCTTGGAGAGTGTTTTTCCTTCTTTTCTGAATGAGGTATTAATTCCCCCCCGCCCAATTCCAAACACCGCCCAAATAAAAGAAGCAGAGGTTTTACTCCAGGATAATATATTTCCAACTCAAAGCTATTTACAAATATTCATTAGGCTTTAGGGCAGCCACAACAGCTAAATCTTTATTATTCTTATTCTACAGAAAAAGTTAACACCGAAGGAGTAAGTGTCCCACCTGAGGTCATACAACAAGTTTCCTGCACACTAGGAGCCCGAGTTCCAGTTCCTGGTTTCCTGCTCACAGTACAATTGTTATCTACTTCCATCATTCAACGCAGTCAGACAAAAAAAAAAAAAAGAATCAATTCACCACAGAACAATACAACAAGCCAACTTCTCAACTAATACAATTACTTAAAATTAGTATAGCTGAACAAGTTCACAAAATGGATTTAAAGATCAGATACAAACTGGCCACTTCAAAAGACTACATTTGCTAAAAATAATTGCCTGAAGAACTTTATTAGTCTTCTACTGCCTAGAAAGAACAAACAATACTATTATCTACTGCTAAAATGCCGTTAATGAAGAAAGGTAGAATAATTTATCATTGCATAATTAACACAGTGCAGCTAAGCATGCTTTAACAATTCTGTATAATAGTTTCCTATCACTAGAGAATACTTTTGAATCAGGAAATAATTGTCTAAATAATTTTTCATTAAGTCTTTGATCAAACTGATCAACACTTATAGAAGATAGATAGATCTAAATGCCCATGCAATGATTGACAACTTGCTTTACTTAATTGTCCATTGGTGATGTTCTTTTTTCCTTCTAGTCTTAGACTAGAATACTGACGTTAATTAAGTTAATGGGATTTTTAACCTTATTAGCAATGGAGCCAAGACACCAAGCTGGTTGGAGCACAAGTTATGCTCCTGCCATTCCACCTCTCTCTTGCTTTCACCAACACTTAGTCTTTAGTTCATTTAATTTTCTACCAGCATTTTCCAGTGTTCTGTCCTCTTGCCAGGCTCCTCTGTCTTTCTGTTTTCTCAAAAACCTTATTTATCCCCATAGTTTCCGTTATGCTGTTCATTTCCACAAGCCTTTTCCTTCACACCCAGGCTAATCCATCAGCTGTCTCTGAGAACTCCTGGGCACCATGCTTTCAAATGAGACTCAAGAGTTTTGATTTTAAACATATGACTGTGCTATAAAGTTAGAGAAATGTAACTGACATAAAAGGGCTTGTACTTTTCTTGCATCCAAGCAGGTCCAATGCCAAGAATTTTAAGACAGTTCCTTCCTAATTCTTCTCCACTTCCTTATGTTAAAACATTCTGTAATTCCAGACCTCTTGGGCCCCTTCATTCCTGCTGGCAATAGCAGAGGCTGTACCATTGGGGAAAAGATCAGCCAAAAGAAAACCAGCAGGAACATACCTTTCATTTCTTGTTTACTCTTAATAGATGAATACACTGTTAAGGGGGAAGTTTTCCAGAATGCGAGATCAAGCAAAGCTCATGTGTACATTTCATCAGAGGATGCTACTCTAAGAAGATCATGTTGCTGAAGAGGTTTCTCAGCAATTTTCAAACCTCAACAAGACTATTCTCAGAACTCATCAAATGTAGTAATCATGCAAACAGTTATGAGTTTAGGTACTTTACTTATCATTTCAGTTGAGAACACCACCTGCTTTTGACTCTAAATTTACCTCAGTCCCTCTCATTCTGTCCAAGAAACATTCCCCTTCCTTCTTTAAAGCTTCCATGAAACATCTCCTACCTCAAAATGATACTAGCAATTTTCACATGCTCATTAACAAGATGCTTTAATATGCTTTCTCCCTGCTAGCAGGGTCAACCTATGAAAATACTCTTGGAAGGCGGCTTTAATAGAGACCATTTTTAAGATTGTACAAACTTACCATGATACTAAAATGCAATGATTTTTAAAATGCCTAATAGTATTTAGTAGAATTTCAATAAAGACAGCTATTCCCAATTACACAAGTAAATAACCCACTGATACTAAGCTCTGATACTTCCCTGGGATGGATGGGAGGGTGAAGGGGGGGAAGAAAAAAAAAAAAAAAAAAAGGAAAAAACTGAGTACTTTTGTTTGTGTAAACTATTAACCCTAGTCCTTGGGAGTTCTCTGCTTTTGTAAACATAAGATTTTATCAGAAATAACAACTTCCTAAAGTGATCCTTTGTTTTAAAGGTTCAAGGTAAGCTAAGAAAAAGGGAAAAAAGAAATATGAACGGAAGACAACAGAACACCATGTTAAGGCACAGGAAAGAGATGACATATCTCAACAGCTTCCATAAAAGTATTTTCTGAAACATTTTAAATTCTAGATCACCTCACACAGCGATGAAACTTTGCGTAATGAAGTAAGAATGCTGCGCTATAAGTTTCTCAGCTAACAACTACACCTCAAGTGTTGTTCCGTCTTTCAATCAAGGAGAATGAATTGCTTTATAAAAATTAATTAAACCTCAAAGCAATGGATAAAATGAATACAATTACTATACAACATGACCAGCTGTAACTTAACATGTCTGAAGTGAACTTCCAGCGTCCACACAGCAAGGGGTTGGTAGGGACCGAATTGAGGTCCTGTCACCCTGAAGGCTGGCCCACCCAAACCTGCAGTGCAAGGTTTGCTTGCATATTACCATAGCAGAAGACAACACAAAGGGTTATCTTGATTAATGGAAATCTTTTTAGTAACTGAAGTCAAGAAAAATACCCTTCTAGGAAATCAACTGGTCCAAGGCCACAAGGAGCAGCAAATACCTCATACTATTGCACAATCACTGTGCAGACATTACTACATCCCCTGTTCCATCTCCAAATCATGAAGAAAAAGGCCACATTGCTCTGAAGGAAAAATCACTCCAGAGAAAAGGCCATATGCTTCAAGACATGTTAGCTACCTAGTCATCTAAGACACTACATGTAATCCAATGTATACTCTCACACTGCAACTTCCTTCCGCAGACGTCTTGGATGGGACCATCATTTTGCCTACTATAGTCTATCTGTGGGTGTCTCCAAAGAAAGCTTGGCATTTGCTGGTGGATAAGAGGTTTCCTCTGTGTCATTTTGTCAGCAGTCACTGCTCACGTGGCTGAGCTGTCAGAAGCAAGCCCATCCTGGCTCCTCAGCTGCCACAATTCTCAATCCGGTATTTGATCTTCAGCCAACACCTACCAGGAGGTGCCTCAAGGCACCTGGAGACTGCAAGGTCTTAAGCTGTACCAGCACAGAACACGGGAGCTCACATAGGGATATTCTCAGATAAGCTACTGCATGAGAAATGCAACCAACCATCTCCTACTCCCCATGCAAGTTTTAGAATGCAAGAACAGTCACAAGGAAGTAACTAGTTAAAAAACACTCTCAAAACTGCAAGAAATCTTTATAAAATTCGTTTTGTCCTTTCTTTCCATTGCCATTTCACAGAACAATAACAAAGCTGCAATGTCTAATTTCTTCTCAAGACTAAGCTCACTGCATTAAAGCCAGCCCCCACAATTTTGCCATCTGGTGCCTAGATTGCCGTGTATCCAGAACAGAGATGCCTACATTCTTCAACTGCCACGGTCTAACTTTCCAGGCAAAAGGATCAGCATCTTGTGACAAGGATAGAGATTAAACCTAAGGGAACCTGGCAAGAAAGATTTAAAATACATTTAAACCAAATGTTATTTCACCTACCATATTGAGCTGTACCACTGACTCTTGCAAAATAAAATTTATTACATCAATGAAGATACTTGGTTTAAACTAAGTATTTATTGTATCTGTACAGCTATACAGACATCCTGTTCTGCATCCGCAGTACATGGAATTGAAAAGACTTTAAAATAGCTATTGAAATTACTTATTCTCTAAAGATATTGGAATTGATAAAATTTATAGCTTTGTTTTTCAAAACAAAACTTAGTTGATTCTCCTACTAAGGATTAGATGTTATGTACTGAGAAGAAAAATAAAGAATGCAGTTGAACAAAAAATACATTATAAAACTAGAATTCTCTACAGTCATAACCAACTTGTTAAACATAGTTAAATATAGGCCTTTGAACGCTCTCTTTTTTTGCCAACCTGTATTATCTACCTAGGTAAACGATTTCTTAATATTATTATTTTTAGCAGTACTTTACAGATGGCAACAGTATTGCATCGAGTTCTGTTCCCCCCACAAAACAAGAAAGATGTTCATGAACTGGAGCAAGTCCAGGGAAGGCTGCCAGAGTCTCAAGAGACTGGAGCATGTGATCTGCGTGGAGAAATGAAGGAACTGGGCTTGTTTTACCTGACAAAAAGATGGCTAAGCAATGGCTAATAATGGGCCTCCCCTGGAAGAGGGAGCCAGGGAGGGGAACCAAAGGCGAGGGAGAAACCATAGGCACAAACCGAAGCACGGGAAGTTCTGATCGGAAATGAGCTGAGCTTACAGCCTTAAAAATCAGCGCCTTTTCAATTAGAACATTCATCTAAGCTTGCAGGTTTAAAGCTGAGTTTAAAGCTTCAATAGCACAATAAGGCAGTGGCTACATTACATCTGCACACGTACAGCAGATTGCAGAGGGCCAGCAAACATCACTGCAGTGGGGTCCTTGCTACACAGTCATGCTGGTGACAGAACAAAAGCAAGTCACACAGAAATGGTGTGCCAGAGAAAGCAGAATGGGCTTTGTTGCTTCTTCACTTTCACAATACAGATCACCTGAGGGAACAGAAAACGCCCAAAATGTAGTTCTAGAGTGAAGAAAATCCATAGGGACCAAAAGCACAGTTTAACAAAAGTAACAAGCACAAGCTCCATCATAATTCCCAAGACACTCCGCAAGCTCATACATTTCCAAACATGTCATTTGACAGCGCTGACTTTCAAACAGTCCCTTAAAAATATGAAAATAACCCCAAAAGAAAACAACTCTGCCATATGCTATAATGACACTACAATAAATGTAAAGAAAACAACACATGAGAAGGAATTGTAACCTCTAACACCCGAGTCCAGCACGCCACCAGTCACAGCCACATCCCCATGCCATGTAAATCAACGCAGACGCATTCTTTTTCCACTGAGGATTTTGTCTTTTGTTTGGCAGCCCAGCAAGCATGGCATCCACCTGTGCCTATCCCACAGATATGTAGCAAATGACCAACTTTAGATCTGTGTATGTGCGCAATACTGAGATATAGGGTGCATTATTCTATCTGAAAACCTACAGATTGCCATAAAACAGAAAAAAAAAAAATCAAAAGCTGAAGTTGTTATAGCGATTTACCTACCAAGTCCTCCCATTTCTATTTCCACTGCAGAATATGGCACAGATAGTAGGTATGAACCCATGACTCCAGAGAAGTCAATGGTGTTTTATCTTTCTGTATAATCCCACCTGCCAAACTGCCAAAGGCTTGTTATTTTTAGTCAATATACTGGGATGGTGGGGGGCTAACAATTCCTCTCTGCTGTATTTAATTCAAAGCAGAGGCAATTCTCTGTGCATGGAGAACGCAAGCTACTAGGCCTGGATATACAGACGGAACAGCTATATAACCGCATCCCTGCGATTTGTATAGGAAAGGTTTGGTCCCCCAGGACCATCACAGGTGTCCTGGTGAACCAGGAAGGAGACTATCCATTGCTACGAGAGTTAGTTTTTAGTTATTGTCAGAGGAAGAACTGTTGTCCTCTGAGTAGGCCAGAAAACCATTTTAAATTTTCTGTGTTTTTTTTGTTTATTTTATTTTACAGGTTTTACACACCACACAGTCTTATTCTTGAGGAAACCCAAAAGAATTGGAACTGATCTCTAGAGAGAGCGTCACCTATGGTAACTGCATCAAAGAGTTGTGATTTCTTAGTGTAAAAAGCAAACAAACTAACTAAATACTCAACCTTTTCCCCAGCATCTTCACTTCCCTACAAGTGCTTCAAAGAGCTGCAGACCATCTGTGGAGGATTAGGGACCATTTCTGCCAGCAGAAATTGTGAAGGAAGGAATACCTCGATGCAGTACGTGAACTAGTGTTGGTAGTTCTTGAGATGTGCAGGGTCAATAAAGTATCCTAATTAACCATCCTTTGTAACTTGCTTTTTTTGCAGTTATCTCTGAGATGAGTTGCCATCGTCGTTGACTGGTCCCTAATTTCAAGCAATATATTTCTATGTTCATGAAATTTGACCACCCAGACACCACTTCTGGCTTAATGGTAGTCACACATGCACCTCAACCCCTTGGACAAAGACTACAGTAAGTAACATCCTACTACATCTTTCACAAATGAATTAACTAACCCTCCACCCATTAAAGCATTTCTCCTCTTCACAAAGGAAAGCATTGCAGTCCCAAAATTTAATACATAAAGTTACTGAGGCAGAAAAGAGCAAATTCATGGAGCAACCCTGCTATTTAAAGCCTCCCTTAGCTTCAGTAGGTTTTTCTGCCTTACAGGCAGGGGGAGAAACAGTCTCCGATCTCTGTAACTCTCAGAGCAGGAAGGAAACTGGAAATAAACACTATAAATGCTTTATTATCCTGAACTGAAATCAATACACTATGAACAGTTTTAACCTAATTTACTAGGAATCAGAATTGGAATGGTATCTGACAAAGCTTTTCATATACATTAAGAGCCATCAAATTGTAAATTTAGGTCAATACTGAGACACACAATGACCTCCAGGTAAAACGATTCATATACCACTACCAATTTACTCAGTCGTCCAAATTACCTCAGTAATTTCTAACTTGCATGAAATCTTTTATGAATTATTAAAATAAAAAACAAAAAGCAAGATGTAAAAGAAAAGAAATTTCTTTCTTGACGCCATTTTCAGTGGCATGCATATGTGACTCTATGAAAGCAATTCTGCACAGAGTGGTTGAGACTGTGACTACCAAGCCCCAGAGGTGCCAGATCCCTGAGCTCAGGCCAAGGCCAAGTAAGGTGGGTCCTCAGGTACTGACAAGAGAACACCAGGTACCTCAGAATTAAAGAGCTTCTTATAAAACCTATACACGTCATACTCCCCAAAACAGAGTCTCCTACACAAAAAAGACCAGGATTAAAAACTGTATGTTTGAGTATTTCGTAAATGACATCTCTTACAGCACGACCGCAAGACAGAAATTGTTGAAGGACTCTAGACAACTCTAGTTCTGTCTTTGCAGTAACACAGAGTAACAGGTGACAGAGAAGACTGTATCTGAACGTAGTGCATTAGGCAGCACGAACACCTCCTTTCTTAGTAATGCAGACTGACTTCAGTCTAGAAAACCTGCTCCCTGAACCATACAGCCAACTTTCTACAGACAAGAGCTTTGTGCTTATACGAGCAGCTAGAATTTAAACGAGAAAAAGAAAACCAGTACTTGTTTAATCATATGCAATTAGATTAAAAAACAAACAAACTGAGAATCTGTGAATAAACCACTAAACTGGTTTCAATTCTAACACCATTAGAGATTGACTGTTTTTTTCAGCTACCATAAGAACAAAGACTTTCCACTTTGATCACTCAGCTCTCCCCTGTTTCATTCCCATTGCTTGAGGCAAGCTAAAGGAATGACAACTCCAGACCGAGCAAGCACACCAAGAGTTAACAGCTGAGAAGAGAAGCAACATAAATCAAGCTTCAGCAATTTAACAAGACTGTCCAACTCCACAATTTTGATTGAAAAGTAAGTTTCAGTCAAGATCTGATATACATACAAACTTACAAATTTCCTTGCTTGAATTTATGCATAGGGTATTTTTCCAAATAAATAAACAAGATATTTATTTACTTTGGCTGTAAGTCCCATACTTCGTTCTCATGAAAATATTGTCAAGAACAAAGCAGCCTGCATGAACGCTTGTTGCTTTATTATTTTTTTAACTGTTTAATTTTAAGCTTCAGGTCAACTTTCAACCACCTTTTTTGGGGCATTTTTTGGTTGTTTTGTTTTGTTTTTTGAAGTAGTGTAATAGGACGGTCACACACTAAAATAATAAAATGCAAAAAAAGAGCACAAGAAAAAGAAATACAATTCCCTAAGAGCAGCTTGCAGATCAGGTTTATCTCTTTGCAATTTAGAATTGGTGGTTATATTTATACATTACAAGATCTGCAGAGCAGAGGCTCTACACCACACAAATCTCAATGCCTAAGATTTAGGCAACTCCCCAAGAGACCTGTAGTAACCTAAACTGCAGCTGAATTTATGTAGGTAGAAAAACCTTTATTTGAAAGTAGTGAATTAAGCATAAAATAAAACTATTTATCTCATTCCCTATAAATATCTTCAATGAAATCTAGATATCTTGATGGAATCCTCGGTTTTCCAGTTGGATTGGCTTAAATTTTCAGAACTAATACTAGTTCTCAGAAATTCTAGCCTGAAGAAGCAAACTTTCCCCTCTATTTTGCAGAAGTGAAAAATGTTAGATATCTGCCTTTCTGTAAGTCATTTAGCCATCTGACATGTTTTTATATTCAGTATCAAAAACTTACATTAGGCTACTGGAATACTTTCCAATAATCAAGACTACAGAATTAGGAAATGTCCCATTTCGAAATTGAGTTTCAAGTGATAAGAATGAAACACAAATTGGTCCGTAGTTCCATGACTCCATTTAGACTGCACTAATATTAGCTCTGATACAGTGCAAGTGCATCAGCAGATGGATGGTCAGATCGGTGCTTCAAATGGCTATGATTTAAAAATTGTAATTCAACATGAAATTGTGACATATCAGCTAATTAAATTTTTTTTAAATTAAAAATAAAAATGCTTTTAAAAGTTATTTCTTTATATAGAGAGACTCATCCATACTTCCTAAGAATTCCAGAAATCAGATAAATCTAAGGCTAAGTCTACCGATCTCATAATTTATCAGAAGGACCAAAAGCATGTTTCCTTACCATTCCCAGTAAGAAGTTAACTTTGGAAACACAAGGTGTCATATCACGAAAATCACACATAATTTCTACTAAACCGTACACACATTAGATTAAAAATGCTGTGTTCAAGCTCCATAGTTAAACCAAACCTCTTTGACTCACGTTAGAGCCCTGTACAGTAATAAAAGACAGTAACATCAACGGAAAAAAGTATTCCAGGCAGCAGAGAATTTTGCTCTAGACCAGGGTGTCACAAAAAGCGAAACAAGTCACACCAAAAGTATCAAAAACAGATTTAATGGACAAGTAGGTACAAAATTTGTAGTGCAGCAGATAAAGTTAAAAAATAATAAAAATAAAATAATAAAAGGAAACCAATAAAGGCCAGAGCATGGTATAGACATTTCTCAGCAGTACACTGATACTACATAAGATTTTATTTTTCCTGTTTATAATCAGAACTTCATTAACATTCATTGGGTTTCAGCTACTTGATTTTGACCCATTTTTGCCTCTGCTTTTACAAACTAATTTTGACTGCTCCCCAAACCCATCTGCATTTCTGGAAATCCTACTCCTTCATTTCTCTTGGTTTCACAAATTCTAGGTGGAGTTACATTTGAAACAATCTACAATTCTCTTTATAAATGAATCCTGCGTGGGGCAACAGCACAGATTTGCAAGATTCAGCCATTCCTCATGTGCATTTCCAAAATCACTGAAATTTAATGAGTTTCTACTGTGTATATTTATATGCAACTCTTTGAAGTAATAATTACTAGCCAGTAACAGTCACTTGGAGAAATGGGTTGATAAAAGAAAAATAACTAATATGTTACCCTGGTATCTGCATTACCATTCAATAATACTTGTAACTGTTGTCCCGAATCTAAAATGACCAAACTCTAAATCCAACAAGTAATACTGACCAAAATTATGAATTTTTAAGCATGCCGAACATGCCTTAAAAAGTTAAGTCTAAAGACTTTTCCTCCCTGGAAGATATTTTTTTTTTTTTACCGAGACTCAATTCCCCTTTGTCCCAAAATAAATAAGATTTCATGCACAATTGAGTTTATCTGCCTCAAATCGATAAAAGCATTAAATCGATCTTAAAAAAAATAACATATAGTTAACCAATCTGATTATTACTGCAAGTCTTGTAGGAACACAGATGTGCTGAATATGAAATTTACTGGTTGAAAGGTACTTTGGAAGGTTTTTAGGCATTACTCGAATGCTTTGAAAACATGTGCAGCCACTTACAAAAAGTACTGAGGTGCTTCACCCAAGTTTGAAAAGGCGTGCTTTTTCACAGCATTAGTTTTATAATGAGTCTTTTCAGGCAAATTTCAAAGAATGTATGGTTCACATACTTTAAACCGAATTCACTTATAATTCACTATTTGACAGCGCTAATGCTTAATTGTTTCTAAAGAGTCTACAAAGCAAAACATTTCTTTTCTTATTCAACAAACATTTAACTAAAATTATGTTTTGCTTTGTTTTCACACTAAGGATTGAATTAGACACTATAATAGAGAAAAGCAGCCTGTGCTAGTTAATGTGATTTTAATTATTGTAGTCGCAATTCTCTGTGTTTTGTATTAGAAAGAATTTAATAAGACCTAAATTTTGGAATATGGCATTAGTGTTGATAGAAGAGGCTTTCTTCCAAGAAATTCTGTTTCATCATCCAAGCAATTCAAAGAATTACTGACAGGTGAGTTAACGCTAGCAGTGTGGAGGTTTGAATCCAAATATGGACACATCTGCATGTTTTCAAAAGCCTACAAAACCATAGGCATAGCTATTTTAAGCTGTAAGTGATGTTAATGAGAAGGACAAAGTTATTGTTTCTTTTTCAAGTTATAGAAATCTGATATTTTCTTATAACAGATTCCAGAAGCTACTTTCTGTTTAATGGTCTAAGGTTAATAAACACTTTTCAAATAATGTCATAATCTACTGTGTAGATCTTCAGAGCCAGTTTTATCTTCTTCACACAAAGATAATGATAATTACGAGCTCTGCAGCTCCTGTAAATCACTTCACCTCCACTGAGTTGATGGAGAGATGTTGATTTGCATCAGCAGAGAATTCTGCCAGTTTCTGCCCCCAAGCAGGGTTAGCATTGTCATTTTGGAAGCTCTTTTTCAATGAAAACGCCAAGTTGCATACCAGTAAAAGTTTCGATTTTGTCAAAAATACCTTTGCATTAAAATTTAAATACACCATTTAGAATTTCAGTCAACTCCTCACAATACGGAGTTAGATATCGGCCGATTCCAAATGTCTGAGCAACAGCAGACAATAACATCTCAAGGTCATTGGACATGTATGCCATGTTCACACTATGCACATTTTAAAACCTAAGAAGTGGAGAGAAAACATATAATTGTCAGGAAAGAGATCTGTATCACACCCTGGTCTACAATTTTGTAAAAGGCCTCTCCATTTCTTAAACTTCAAATACATTTAAAACACAGCAAAGCAATGCTGTTATCCTACCATCAGCAACGGAAAGTTTGCCAAGTTCTCTCTCTACAGGACATCGGTAGAGCACAGACAATTGAAATTTAAAATTAAGGCAGCTGGCAATTCTATCGAGATCTGAAACCTGCAGTTCTCACGCACTGGGCCTCCTCCCCTTCTCCCCCACACCTACTGCTGCTTCCCAGTAAGTACCCGAGGAGGACAGAAGTGTTTCTGACAACAGGTCCGTCCCACACAGCATCCTGTTTGCAGCAGTGGCAGTAAGCAGAAATCCACGGAAAAAGGAGAGAGGATGTAGGTTTTACATGTTGAAATTCAGAGTCCTTTTACCTCAGGATTTACTCGAACTGATGTGAGGAAACTCAAGCTGAAAGTACTTTTCAGTCTCCTCTGGAGCCTATGCCAATTTTTTGCAGCCACACTGTGTGTTGGCGTGAAGGCTCACAAGCCCAGGCTACCTGCTGTATGAAGAACCACTTTCATTCGTCCATTTAAACTCCAACTGGAACCCATATTTGGAC
Organism: Chroicocephalus ridibundus; assembly: GCF_963924245.1. Classification (NCBI taxonomy): domain Eukaryota; kingdom Metazoa; phylum Chordata; class Aves; order Charadriiformes; family Laridae; genus Chroicocephalus; species Chroicocephalus ridibundus. The sequence goes on from NC_086294.1 coordinate 6,421,140, forward strand.
TGAACATGCTTGCAAATGGCATGAACGTTATTTTTTAATAGAAAGTCTTCAAAAAGAAAAGAAGAAAGTTGAGAAGTCTTACATAATGTGGAAGGTTGGGCAAGATGACCTCCAGAGACCCCTTCCGACCTCAACCACTCTGTGATTCTGTGCTTTTTATCTCTAAAATCATATGTCCTTTTAAAAGACCATTAGGAAGACTTTTCACCAATTCCCTATGTACATAGATGATGAAGAGAAAAGGCAAAATAAGATGTAAGATTTGGACCCCAAACTTGTAGTATTTCATTACAAAACTTGAAATTAGTTGATTTAAGGTACTTCCAGGGAGACAAGGACCAACATGGAGGCAACTTGCTGAATATTCGCATGCAAGCTTTAGCTTAGTTTTCTTTTGAATCCAGAGGTTTTGCTCCTCATTCCCCTTTACACATGACACGCCCAAACATCCAAATGCCGAACACTCTTTTCTCATTATGGAACCTAAGAAGGTGGGAGAATAAATTCTGCAGACAGGACAGACAAAATGGGAAACTATATAGTAATTTGTAAAGGACTAATCAAATAGCATGTATCTTGTTCACTTCTGTAATCGCACATTTCGTGTATTTGGATATTTATTTATTTCTTTCTACAAGCAAATATTCTGGGTAGTCTTAGTAAAAAACCTTCGTTATTATTTGATGGATGTTTAATCTGAATAGACAGAAAATACTCTCTTCAGATTATTTTCAGAATCAATGGGAGCCTTTAAAACCTCCCATAGACCTCCAAAAGCAATTATAGCAGAGGAGGTTTTCAGATTTACACCTGACTGAGATGGAAAGGTCTGTGTACATCAAATATTAAAAACAAACTCACTAAAAATAACCTCTAACTGAAGCACAGCCCCAGTGACAACTAACATTTTTTTCTTCCTCTCTCATTTTTGACCCTTGACATAGCAGTGTGAAAACAGTGAAAGTAAAGATGGAATATGTATCTATAGAATGACCTAAGATTTTGCAACTCTCAGGATGTTACCAGTGAAGGAAATGTACAGGCATGTATGTGGTCATTACCTTCACATTCTAGTTTCATTATTGCTTAAACAAATAAAATTGACCAGAAAACAGAGCACAGTGCTAACTGAAATATAACCCTGCTACAAAATTTGTAATAAGGTATTTGATTTTAATACTAGAAAAAAATAAGACTATTCCTTATCTCCCCTAAAATATTTGTAAATTATGTCACAGATTAAGAGGTGGCCCTAGCTATCTGAGAACCACTTGATATTTGCTTTATGTTAGTAGGCATTCTCTTGAGTAGCTGTGCTTGAATATGTTATAAAGAATAAAAGGAAGCACTATTTAGCAGTGTTTCTAAAACCCTGAATAATTTCCATAATTTGTGACAGTCGGCAGATTTTGATAGTATCTCACATCGATTTTTATGTTTCAAGATGACAATCATTACACTATTATCCGCAGTTTGAGCAGTGGAACCTAACCTCCTAATTAGGATGAAAAACTGCTCCAACTGCAACCCCAGTAAGTCACAACAAGTCAATAATTTGAATAAGAATTAACTTTAAAAACTCTACAAGGTTGTATTGGAAGTTATTCTGGCATGTCTATTGATTAACACTTGGTATTACATCCTATAAAGGACTCATTAAACACAGCACCGATTTAAGCGTAATATTTTGGGGGGGTTTTTGGTTGGGTTGTTTTTTTTGGTTGGGTTTTGGTTGGTTGGTTGGTTGGTTTTTTTACTTGCTATAAAGTGAAATAAAATAGAACAAAGCACTAAAAGATTATTAAGGCAAAGTAGCTTTTTGATTGGGTGTGTTAACTTCACGCTACACTCGAGAGTAGTGCCACGGAAGACTTCACACTGTGCTAAACTAAAAGGATATATGATTGAGAAAGCTGGTACTTCCCTTGTATGTCAGCATGAAGTACCTCAACAAATCTCACAAACTTCCAAACATAAAATATCTAGTTGCTGACGCATACAGAGTCAGTCATGTCTTAATAACTGCGACCCTGTTTATTACCACCCCACAGACATTCTTCTTTTTAGGAACATGTAAAATGGGGGTATGTGCACTAAAAACATGAGATTTCTTCATGTTCCATTTTCTGCTGGATTTTGGAAGGACAACACTAATTGAAAATGAAACATTTTATTTTGAGAGCTGCTAAAATAGTAACATTCATTAACATGGCATCTAGCAAGACAAACTTGGAAACCCTTAATATTAGCTGTAATATTAATTATATCTACTTAACAAAAAAGTTTTTACTACTCCTGTTTTCATTTGTCTGAATTAAAAAGCTTTTCACTTTGAGTTTTACCATGTAAGAAATGTCTTTTTTTCAGCATAGACACTTATACTCTTAAAGCTCATAACAAGGTTCAACAGAAAATTAAATTTAAGTAAAAGCCTGAGAGTGATACAGTTGTAAATCTACAAACACACATACAAATCTGTGAGTTGATGCTAGGTGGCAGTACTGTGTAATTAAACCCCAAAGATTTCTTCACTGTATCTGATTCACTTCAGGCATTTTTCAAAACAACCAACTCAAACACTTTGAATAAAAATATAAACAACAAACAGATCTCTTTTTTCCCTTTAGTTTTGCCTCCTGAGAACTGTATTTCTTATACGTAAAAGGTCTCAAAATTAAATTTCCTATCCATAAACCCGTGTTCTAGCACAGCAGCCTTATATGAAACAGCTCACAAATTGGGAGCCGGATTTTGTTTCCGTCCTGCAGTGTTACACCCCTGTTCCTTGGTATTACACAATTTCTAATTTCTGTATAGGTCTGACCTTCCTTTTCTCTGCGTCTCAGAAACAGAATTACCTCGTGTTTGAGGTATGCACTTTTACAGTCTGTTTTAGTCTCAAGATGTATTTGATTGAAGAGGTCACTCCTAATCATTCGATGCCTTTAAAGGCTACTGCTTTTAACAAGTTCAATGTTCAGCACAGAGTAGTTATAATTATTTGTAGCTACCACAGATAATCAAGGGCTGCACATATTTTCCTATACAGAATTTCAGGAACGTGTCTCACTTTGTACGGTGATTATTTCCAGAAGGAAAATCTGTTCAGCTCACACAGCCACTTACCACCATCACAGTTTGAAAAAGCTCTCCCCAGTACGGTAAGTCTACCTATTCAAAAAGCATCAATGACGGAAAGCTGTTAGGAAAAGTTTCAGTACTGTTATGACTACAGTAATTACAATAACATACCATGTCAGTTAAATTCAGCTTATTCAACAGTGAGTGCTGCTTATATATTATGCAGTGTATGTAAATAATACAGTGAGGATTTCTTCTTCATTTAAACATACATCCGAATGGGGATAGCGGAGGATATAATATTAATACAAGAGCAACATATTTGTTTTTACTGTGAAACAGACTGTTAAGGACCTGAGAATCACTGATTATGTATCAAGACGTATCAAATCTCTCTTCCCAGATTTTACTAATGATGCACATACATTTACCATATTCACTACGGCGTATTAACGGAGACATACAGAGTCCCAACTCAATAAAAAAGCAGAGCAGCCCATTAATACGCCTCAAAATCACAGCTCAGACTTATAGATGGAAGCAGAGGCCACATGGCTTCTCCCTTGCTATCAGCAGGAAACCTGTCCAAAAGTTCTGGAGTCCAGTTACAAATGCATCTGATGTCATCGCTTCCATCATCTGCCCTGCCCACGTAAACAGTCTTCTCATCTAACTGACCTTTCCATTTATTTCTAGGAGATTAATTTAATGTTCTAGTACTCATATCCCATTTCTCTTTCCAGTTTTGACCATCGCTCCACATTTTACTACTCAAAAATTCCGTTTACTTTGGGGTTTTCTAGCGCAGAATGTGGACACTCTGGTGTCCAAACGTATCTAATGAAGCCTCTACAATCACAGAGTCTGAGTGTTGCAAATACATGTATCGGTTGTTTCTAATTCTACAACACAGAGTGAAGAAACTGATAGTGTGACTGGAACACAGTAAGAACTACTTACCATGACACTACCTATCCATAACAACAATATAAACTGTAGAAATGTTAAATAATAGAGCAAGTGGTTCTATTTTGGTGTATCATATTAACATCTACACGTAAAGTTCTGCAACTGTGGTTCGTCACTCAGTAACTTTAATGCTTGCCAGAATTCTTTTAAGGCACATGACAAAAGTTAATCAGGAACACAAAAAAAAAAAAAAAAAGGTTTGTAAACAATCCACATCTGCTGAAGAGCTGAGTCAGTCCTGGAACGCCTTGTGTTATGCCACCCTGCTGAACAAATGCTAGAGGAACTAAACTGCAGCTGTGACCATTTTTCTCAAAAAACTTTTCCTCTCACTAGTCAAATAGTAATTGTGGCCCCTGTGACCCTGCAAAGACAAAGGATCTTCATTTGAATCTAGCATCTCAATCTGAATAATCTTAGAAAGAAACGGAACTCAGCTAAGGAATGCTAAACTTTCTAACTCCTATGCAAGTGAAAGAAACACCACTTTCTTCTTCCCTTTTAGCAGCTTTTCTAGATCTTTCCCACTGAATCATAACACTTATTTTTTAGTAAAAGGTTAAACCCTTTCTGGAAATGACAGCAAGCCAATGCACTGTGGGTTTTTTTCCACAGTGCAACAGATTATAATTGACTGCTTATGTAGTAATTGCTCTATTTATAGTGATTATTTGCATGAGAGAAGTGACTGACATCACCTGGTATTAATGATAGAGAGAGGGTTTATTTCACATTTATGACCTAAAACTCTTGTATCAATTATTTTCCCTTCCTAAGATGCTGATGTTCTACAGTCTTAGGAATGTATCTATGAAATGAAATGTCAGCCTTATTTTGTGTACATTAAGTATCTAATAAATATTACTTACTATTCTTTCAAAATTTCTTTTACAGTCTTCTCTTTCTGTAACTGCCTAAAAAAGACTTCCTAGTAACTTAGCAGCTCAGACCTCTGCCTTTTGAGCACCCATGTTTGTAATTTTTTTTTCTGTAAGTATTCCAGCACACTATGTATTACATATCCTTTAATTTTGATGGACAAAAGCTCAGATGTGTTATCAAGCAATCGCATTTGGCTACCACAAAATAAAAGTAAAAAGAATGGTAAAGAAATTAGGGATGGAAACAAGATCCTCCTCCTCCTAAGTTCTGACTCCACAGCACTGGAAAAAGGAGGGGAAGAAAACCCCAAACTTATAGAAGTACTATAGCCATTTTCCAGAGCCTGCGTCCATCCCACAGGAAAAAGCAATGCTGACAAAATTGATCAAAGAGTATTTCAGATTGTAACTAATAATCAGATTCACCTCTCGTAATTTCACTGAGGTCAAGTGAGACTAAACAGTCATTGTGCAAGAAAGCAAAATATTCACAGAAGGCTTATAAACTTGCAGTGTAATTCAGCTATTCATTAAAAGGATAATAAAAGACCACGGCCTTTGAATTAGTATGCATTTCTATTTCTTTTCCATGCCTGTGTTCTACAACTGTAGCTTATAGATATTTACACTTTCAATGGTAACACAAAGCCACATTTACAGGAACGACTGAAAACACTGTCCTGGATTAATTGTTGAATTAGTTTTTAAGAGATGAGAGTTTGAATATGATTAGAATTAATCCCTGACAACACCTTCTTACTAGAGAATCTATAAATAAAAGGAAATGCTCTTTTTTGTACAACATACTTGTTCTTACACACCATAAAAGGCACCTTATATTATTATTAAATAAATTGTTTTTAAAAATAATTTAAAAAAAATAATCAAAGACAGAGATCTGCACTTGTGTGGCACTACCTTCTTAATGCCATTACAAATCAAAACTTTGCGTTGTGGGAAGTTATACTGGAATGTTACAGGAGGGATTGATAAGACTTGTACAAAGCTTAACATCTTAATTCAAGGCTTAGCTTCACATTTTACAAGCTACTTAGGAAGTACTAACACCTCTGTTGCTCACAGCAAACCTTTGAAATTTATCAAGGAGATAGCCTAAGGGTTAAAGAAAACATGCCTTTTCCCCTTATGAGAGTTTATTTAGTTTCAGCAAAGCTTTAGCACAGAATTTTGCTTCCCCCTCTCCAACTCCTTCTCTTGGCTGCACACAGAAGTCATCAGTACAATAGGAATAATGACAACTTAGGATGAACTTCCTTCAGATGGGTCTCCTCTCTGCCACCCTGAGTCCCTATGAATGCAGAGGGGGTACAAAGAGAGAGGTGAAGGGAGTAGGAAAAGGCTTCCCACAGAGCTGCCGCCTCCTCTCAATTTAAAATCTAAGAACCGAACTCGCAGCTTTGCACCAGCAGCTGCACCAGCTGTTCTTCCTACTCCAGACAACACCCAAAGCACCATGCTTTCTGGGCTCCAGTGAGGGAGCTGAGACCTAGAGGGACCCCCGGGATATCCCCCGAACCGGGCATCTGCACACCGCTTGCTGCCCAGCTCACTCGCCTTCCTTCTGTGCCGGCTAGCCTAAGTCCAGCTCAAATGCAAACAAAATGTAGGTTTCAATTTATAATTATAATCTTGATAGGGTTTATTACAGATGTGTATGATACAAAGCGCTATGCTTTTCAGAATTTCTTTGAAACCAACTTATTTACAGGTAGACACACGCAATTCTAAGGTACCAATGCAGAACATCTAAAGAAGGGCTTTAACAAATAAAATATACATCATGACCTTAAGCCAACTGTTAACTCTATAAAATTAAAAGCAGACAAAAGAATTGTTAAATTGTGTTTGTGAGTATTGGCAAGCCATGAAGAAAATCCTTTGCTTCCCTCTCTCTCTACACATTTTTTATTTTTTTCTAAAGGCAATTTTCATCTGTTACCCTGTATGGAACCAACATCCATTACATAAAAAGACAGCGTCTTAATCGAAATGACTTCTTATACAAGTCTATTTAATAAAAATTCATTGTTTTAATCTAGTAAGTGTAATGTTCATGAAAACTAAATGCTGTCTCTTTATTATTCAGTTACTGATGCTTCTCTGCAGCTTATGAAACTAGTTCTCTTAAAGCTGAATATACTTTAAAATACAATAAAAAATTCAATGGCATTTTCTAATACAACAAAAAATGGGTAGGCCAGTATCATCAACAGGCTCTACTGCTATGTGACTTGCACACCACTTCTGAAACATCCACCTTAGATTATGCAAAAAATTCAGATACAAAAACTACACTCACACAACAACTAGGATGCCTACCAGGTAATTTACTGTGTAATGGTATTCAATATATCTTGGAGTGAGCAAGCAACTTGCAGTCATATGTTGGAAGGACACGCTTTACCTGACAGCTGTAGAGAATATTTCACTTAATATGTATGCTCTGAAAATAACTAATGAAAACAGAAAGAACCAAGGACAAAATAGCTGTTGTGATACTGCATGAGGAAACTTTTATTCCTTACGTTACACTTCTAAATATGCAATCATGTATCGGTCTGGTCAGTAGGACTCCTGTCTCAGTGCACAAGTTCCGAACACAGAATAATAGACAACTTAGGCATACTACTGAAGCATACACTCATTTCTTGAAAATGACAGGTTTTAATAGACATGAATGCTTGCAGCTGCTCAGAAAAGACTGAAAATGCAATCCATATATTTCGTAGATCAATGAAAAACTTCTGAAAAAACAATGAAAAAAAAAAAGTCTTCACTGAGTGGGACCTAAAAGAGAGGTCTTAACAGAGACTTCTCATTTAGACCAATACCCTCATATGGTAGGAGAAGCATGATTTCTTTGATCTCCCATCTGAACTCTGTTCTTCAGATAAAACCAATTTCTTGGACTTCTTCCAGAACACAATCCTACAGATCTCCTAACGCTACTCAGACTCTCAGCCCCACTACTTGCAAATGCATTGAAGCAACAGACCAAACTCTAATTTGCACCTTTAAGCGCTTCCCCATTGGAAGCCTCTGTCCAGCAGCGTATCTGAGTAACTCAAAGCACATTTTTCCTAACAAATTTATTTATTCAAACAATCTATACCCACAAAGGATTGCTTTCATTCCTACCGTTAGCTCCCAGCAATCACTTCAAGTGACTGTTCAGCAGCATGCCATATAGCCCCATTCTCAGACTCTGCCTGCCCTCCTAACTAGGCTGTGTTCCCCATTTAGGAAAAAGTTTGTTGCTGCTTAATAAATTTATCTTTATTTCTTGCCCTCAACCTTTGCGTACAAAGTGTGTGCCACCAGGACACAGAGGAGAAAAGAATAAACAACTAATTAGTGATCCAGTCGTGGCTCTCGATACTCTCTTGAAACTGTTTAGCCTGAGACATTTTATCTCTGTACGTTGTTTCATTCATTAAGAGACTAAAAACTGAAAGCAATTTCTTACGAAGCAAAGCCACTGAAACACAACTTGATAAAAATAGAAGTGCACCCCCCACCCACATCTGTCATCATAACTAATGCAAAAAAAAGTCTTGATAGAAAAAGCAACAGGCCTGAGAAAGTGCAGAGCGCACCTCACGGGCCTGCAAATCCCACCAGCGCTTCACTTCTTCAGTGCTGGCGCTTCCCACCCACACAAGCCATGTCCTACCTGCTGGTGTAAATAGGAGGTGGCTGAAGTCCTCTTCTAAACATGCTTTTGTAAGGGATTTTCTCATTTCTCTCATCTTTCCCTGTCAAGTCATATTACTGGCAAGTACAGTGGCTGAGTATGAGAGCAGCAGCGAGACCTTTTGCAGATGACGCCATGGTTAGCTCAGAGCTCAGTTACAGGACAGTTTTTTCCCTACCCTCTGCCAAGTGATGTAAAGAAAGTAATAGCAATACCTCTACACATTTCATATTACATACGTCAATCTTTTCTAGGTTATGAACAACATTTTAATACTTAACACTTGTTTAGAAGCCTTTCTTCCTTAAATCCTTTATTTTTCTCAGGTCTGCTACCATCTCCAATTGCCCACAGCCTTCCACCGGATTAGGGCAGCACTCTCGAACAACTTCTAACGGTTATCCTTAGATTTCTTAAACTCTAAAGAATCAAATGAAGCCATACTCCTCTGGTAGTATCGAATGCAATAGGGAGAGCTGATTTCGATTCCTTTCACTGAAATCTGAGGGAGAGGAAAGGAGAATTTCTTTTCCCTCTGCAGGGAACTGCCATGCTTAATGGCTGACAGAAATGTCTCAGACCTCTTCCAGCTGCCTCCCTCACTAACTGTACTAAGTTGTGGTAGGTAGCTGTGGTGGAGTTGTAATCATCTAAGGATATAAGCAAGACAAGTAACAATAATGGCTGTCATTAGACCAAATTATAGGTTAAAAAAAGCTTCAGCAAACAAGCTGTGATTTTTAACAAATTTCTCATTCCTCTTGCAACTAAGAAGCTGTCACTGAAATTTCAGCCACTTGTTCCATCAGTAATGTGCAATGCTTTTTCACTTCCCGCTATCAACTTATAAGAATGCATATTTTCTTTCATACACAGGCCAAACCTTGACATTTATAAGCATTCAGAATTGAGATCTCCTCAAAATCCAATATGAAAAGCATGTGTGCCCCTCAAGACGCATTGCTGGCAGTCAAATCTGTGGCTACTGACAGCACCACTATCTGACAGAGTAACAACTACGGTGTACGACTACATACATTATCCACACTAAAGTAATATTATCAATTACAATCAACATTCCTGAAGCTCTACAACATGCCAGCTCAGGATGATTTAAGTGCCATTTTATGTTCTAATATTTATAAGCCAATATTTCACAAAATGAGTAGGACATATTCAGTAGTACCACGTTTACTTCCCGTGGAGGCATCAGTTAAAGCACTCCTAACTTTTATGTTAAGATAATAGTTGAAGGGTGTTGACAGTTTTAACCTAGATCCTTTTATTCAGAAAGACTTCTAATCCTGAATCTTGGTTCTTTGTTTTAAATCAGGGACGTATTGATTAACTGTGAGACTGAACGCATCTCAGCGGTGGCTGTGTCGGGTATCCACTATGGAATTAGGACAGTTAAACACTGGAATCGATCCTCTCATTGTAGAGCCACAGCTGCTGTGGCAAGCAGTTTCTCTAAGCTATTAATTTTATTATTAGCACACCTGGAGACATTGTTTCCCTGAGGGAAAAGCAATTCAATTGTGTGTGCTGCAATGACTAGTGGCATATGATCAATGAGACAGCTGGGACCACAAGCTTTCTCCTGGAGCTCGGGGTGCATATGACAAAGTAGTTTGTAAAACAGTGACGATACAAAGTAATCTTGCTTTATGTTTTATGCACCTCATTGTAAGCATATAGAGAGCTTACAGTTTCCAGTGGCTGGTACTTTGAAGCCTTTTTTTGAGTAGTTCACCAGTCTCAGTCTTTCTAAGGTATCTTCCCTACGGCATCTGATATCTATTGAGGATCATCCTTTTCCTGACCACTGACTCCTTCCATTTTTCCACTGTGCCTCCAAGGGAGCAATATGCCACCATCCTTTAAAAGGCAACAGCAACACTTGTTTAATATAGAGCAGAAAGACTAATTACAAGTTTCTGAACACCTAGTTTTATTTCATAAGCACGTTAACAATGAAAAGACACAAAGCCCAATAGGCCTGCCAGCAAAGCATCAGCTATAGCTGACTTCTTAATCACAAAATAATTGATGTATCTGAAAAACTCTGATCCAGCAATACTTGAAATTTATTCAATATTTAAACACTAGAGTCAGTAGAAATTAGCAGGAAAGGAGAATAAAAAAGGGACCACTCAGGTATTACAAGCACATATAAGTGATGCACCAACATCTACACACACACACCAACCAAACAACCAAGTCTCTCATAAAAATAAGCTGAAGATAATGCTGCATCTGGTAGAAACTGTAAAACTATTACACCCCTTGCAAACCTTTCAGGAGCTTCGGGTCATTACCCGCTTTCCTTCTGAATTATCACTGTAGCCAAAGCAAGTTCTTTGTTGTGAAACCTTGTAAGAGATATGACACATGTAAAGACCACAAATTAACAGAATTATTTAGCATTTAAGACTTCCTGAAAATTATTAGGTCAACTTAGTCTCATGACCACTGTCCAATTTGTGCTTATTAAGCCTGTTTTTATCTCATAATATTGAATTTCTGAAGACAAACACAGTCCCTACAAATCCGTAAGAAGGTACACTACATTTTGGAGAGCAAAAGGAGAAATCAAAATAAGAATTACTTTGGGGACAATCCAAAGCTATTATTTTTAAAATACAAACTTACATGCTTTCAAAGATGCTTCCCTACCATTTTCAAATGTGGTAAACTCTTGTTTTTAAAAGTAACCATTGTAGAGCAGCGATTTAACAGCAGATTCTATTATTTTTCAAAACACCAAATTATTTTTTTTCCGTAATTTAACCTAGTCCATACATAATTGTTGAAAAAACTGTTACTGTCTGAAAATCCCCCTCCTACCCTTCCACCCAAATCACAGAAACCCTACAGATTTATTTTAATTTAACAGGCATCAAAACTCCAGTTAAAATAAAACCAACTTTATATTCTAATTACACATTCTGAACTAGGATTTCATTTCTGCTGCACAACCCAGGCATATACATGAAAAAAATAAGGGAACTCCCGCAAATAACTAATTGTTAGTTTTTAAGTTCCATTCCACCTATCTTTTTTCCTCCTCCTATTTAGTATTTGGCCTAATGTAATCTAAGAGGATGTAGGTAGAACTACTGAGTCTTTTGTTATTCTGCCTGTGTGGTTTGGGTTTTGTACGTTTGACTGGCAGCTGGTCATCAGCAATCATCTATTAAATACTTTCTGACATGTTCTGGAGCCTTTTTTAAACATTAGGCTAACTGCCAAATATTCAGGATCTGCTTGTACATATTCCCTAAGAGAAGGGAAAGTAAATTTCTTATCTTTACAATTTATGTTTTATATCCACCTTGTTTATATAAGGTGTTTGGTCCAATCATCCTAAGGCAGAATAATACAAGGAATAGTATAAAAAACCTGTAGTAAAAGAGAAGATCATCAAGTGAATTCTTCTGTTAGCATGCCTCCTTCCACAAGCTTTATCACAAGCATTAGGTATTTTACAGACAGAAATGAAATTTAAAGGTAGATTTACAGAACTTGAGAAAGTTGCCTGACAGCAACAGATAGAACCCAGCCTGACAAACAGGCAAGGCTCGGCTGTCACCTCCTTTGTAGGTGGGTATCAGTTGTCGTTGAATCTAAGCTCTTATTCATTCCAAGTGTGACCACATAAGGTTAAAGGTAAATCAGGCCCCTGGATCAAGCTTGCATGGACATATGACCTGTTGGGAGTGTGCAATGGAGACTTTCAGTGATTCTAAACTATCTAACCCAACTACAACAGCTACTTCATCATCATATCAGCAAAGGCACCATTTTGTGTCTGTGTTTAGTTTGTCCAGGGGCTTATGAACTACCCTTTGAGCAGGAAAGCAATACGAACCACAAAACCAAGAAAAAAAAGTAATCTCTAAGGCCAAAAGATGAGCAGAAAGTGTTTGTGCTGACTGGTTGTTATCAGCTAGAAGACATGTACCCCCTCCTTAGTCCCCAAGAGCCTGACAGAAGTTGGTTTCACTCTGAAATACACATTTGCGCAGCTTCTGTGAGCACACTACAAAACCTGCGCATTATGACAAGGAACGGAATAAGGTTTTTGAAATACAGAAAATAGATGTACACTGTCTGCACCCTCTGATCTACAAGCTCCTGTTACACAAACTTGCTCATTTTTGCCAAAGGAAAAAGGCACCCAGTCCTCTGGAAGGTGATCCAGAGCCACATCTTCTCTTCCCTCTTAGCGTCCAGTACCCAGAAAGACCTAAAGATACAACCATCCCTTTTGCTGTCCACCCATGTTTTTTTAACCAAACATAACATATTACTCATCAAATGGAACAATGCCACCATTTTAGGGCATGGTCAAAAAGCACCACAGCCTTGGGCAAAAACGTTGTCAGTTTGCTGTGGAGAGCAGCCATGTATACTCTTTGCTCTCAGTCAATATTGTTAGAGAACAGAGGCAGAATCCTGAAGAGGACAGAAAGGAGGTAAGAGACATGGAAGCAGGAAAGCTTTAGTAACCAGGAGGAGAACAGAAAGAGGGGGATGCTGTGCAGCTCCATGCTAATGCACTGCGGTAACCTTTAATGCCACACACGGTCCCCGAGGTGGGGTTTTGCACCTCAAACATATTCAAACCCTTCTTGGTCTATCCATTCACAATCCACAAACTTAGCTACTGTCCTACAGGCTGGCAATCAAGGACAACGTCAACACTCTCTCCCATGTCATTTCCATTTTGGATTTGATGATAAAACATTGATTGCGAGCACAATGAAATTCCCAGATTTTAATGTTTATTTAGTAACTTTAACGTTAACCTATCATTATTGCCTTGTCTGCACTAAAATAATTATGTCAGTCTGCTGTACCCACGTCTAATTTGGGCAATCAGGAAAAGAAGAGAGTTGGGATTCACTACTCTGATGCTGACAAGTTATTTCACATAATCTAATCTTTGAGCCATATTTCCCAAATCAGTCAAAGAATCTCAGTGACTAACTAAGGAACACCAGGTATCCCAGGCAGCAGATGTTATAGCAAAACCACGACATAACCTTTTATCCTTCAGTTTCCACTATTTCTAAAACTGAGATGAACTAACACCTTTGTAATTCACTGTATGCACACATAAGAACTCAGGGCGGAGGTATAGTCAAACCTACTAGTTACTTCAGTTATTTAAACTTTGGGATCACTGCCTCAATGAGAATTTTCTGCACAGTAAAACTATGAGATGCCTTCCTTTCAGTAGATCTGAGACTGCACGGTTCCACAGTCAAATAAAGTCTTTAACACCAAGCTTCAGCAGTATATCACTCAGTGATATACACACTCAGTATGATCTCCTATACAGGACAAACAAGACCCTGCATTTAGAGTTTAACTAATTTATTTACTAAGAGAAACAAAGATCTGAGTTTAGAGTTATTCTACCTGTACTGCCTGATACTCTTTACAAAGAGCACATTCAGAGCAGAAGATGCTAACATGGAATACACATTCACAGCAAAGTATGAAACTTGAAGTAACACAGGCATTGCAAGAATACTAACATCATCAGCACAAAATATCATTAATCTAATGAGATTACCTGTTTATAGACAACAGGCACTTCCATTTTCTTACACATTTAACCACAGGTCTGCCTAAGCACTGAATACCAATTATGTTAAATTTGTTATACAGCAGAACCATGAGCAGGTTTAGAGGATCCACAGGGACACCATAAGACCACCAACTGGATGTGACACATGCAACTGAAATGCGTGCACTAATACAAAAGAATGACTGTGATGAAGGTAAAATAGAAGCCAGATTCCCAGAGATTCAAGCTTATTTAGTAATCAGTTCCCACCTCGAAGACTTACATAAGGATTCTTCCAAGCTGTTTATAACCAATGTATTCCTCACTCAAAACAAGATTAAAGAACAAAGCCTTACAAATTACATCCCAATATTTTTCCTTTAATATTTGATGTACTTAAAGAGAAGGTGTCATAACGTCTCACAGAAGTAAGATGTGCTCTAAATCCAAATGAGGAATAAATGAGGAAGCATCAACACATGGCATCTGGTCACTCAGATCAGGATTAAAGGCAGGAGAATGTAATTTCACAGGTGTGATTCATGTTTCCTGATGCCTAGATAACTCCTTTTCTGTTTTGTTTTCTAGCCCACCAATTCTGCCAGCTATGCACCCATGTGAATACACTTAGGAAGGCCTGCCGCTAGTCTCACTTCTCTTAATGAGTTAGTTCCTAGATTTTCATAAATTTGTTTAGCCATTCAATAGCTACATTATGAAATGACAATCTATTGCCAAATTATTTTACTTCTGCCTAGGGATCCTATCACACAAACAGCTACATATTTCTTGAAATTTAATTCAACTAATAGTCCCGATGAAGCTAGCATGACCATTCACTGTCTTAAGTATGTGGTCAATTATTTCCTGGACTGGACATTAAATTACATTTATTAACATTAATAAAAATGTCTTTCCATCATTTTGTACTGGAAATACTGGAAATATTATTTCTATAATGTAACACTGCCACTTATAATCTTCATACGTTTACATGATGAGAAATGGTAAAGACTTTATCATTAGTTTGGGGGAGCATTTTCACTTTAAATCCAGCTTACTTTAAACACCCAACATATCTCCCAGCTTTTACAAGTATTGGCAATTCGTATGTGAAAATCACAGAATCACAGAATGACAGAATGGCAGGGCTGGAAGGAACCTCTGGAGATCATCTAGTCCAGCCCCCATCTGTGTACAGCACTACTTGATTCATAAATTTAGGGAAGGCAATATGATTCCAACTTGTACTTTAGATTAGACAGATTGCAGTTTAAATAAGATTGTTCTGCTAAACAAAGAAACCCTGGATATATTTTGAAATTTTAAAGGAAAAAAATAAATTTATTCTTGCAACAGCTAAATCAGGTGACAGTTATTAAAAATCATCAATCAATAATATATTTTTAAAAAGCCTAGTGTCTGACAGAATACTTGTGAAGTTATGTGCAAGCATTTTCATTTGCCTGGCTGTAGACAACATAATTTACGTCATTGGTAACACAATAGTTTCTAGAAGCACAGAACCAAACCTCCTTTGGTAAATTTAAGCTATTTGGGTTGCTGTCTGAAACCCAGCACAGCCACAGTCGTAGCCGTTGTGAATGAACAGATGTCTGAGCAAGGCAAATTTTCACTGACTTAAATATCCTACAGCTTCCAAATTCTTATGCTATATTTGCTATTTTGGTTATCAACTAGAATGACTAATATTTTTTTTTCTAACAACGGACCAGTTTTAAATCCAACAAAATATGGGCATAATGTCTGAGTTGATCCTATGCGAGGAGACTGCAATGTCCTCAGAGATCCATTGTGATTAATCCCTAACCGGCCAGAGGTTCGTATTTTTCATGGCAGAGGGCATATTTTCACCCCTCAGAAAAGTAAAATTCTCACTGCATTTAGGGAGACCTGACTGATGGTTTCCCTAGTTTTTCTCTGTATCTTTGAGATGCATACCAAGTATCCAGGTGGCTGCATAATAAAAGTATAGTAATTACTTCTCCCTTTTACTAGTGAACCAGCTCAGAACCTGTCACGACATGCAATGTCCAACTATGCCAAGGAAAAAAGGTTCCATTGAACAAAAAAGCAAAGTACCAAAATAAAGAAGATTTTTTTGCATTCCCTGCTAGGACTTGGAAATCCTTTAAGTGTTGAGTAAGTTGCTTTCATACTGCTATCTGCCCCAGTGAGACAAGAGAGAAGCATATATAAGTGCTGAGCCTGCAAACACTTAAACACAGACAACACTCCACTGACACATAGTTCTCGTCTTAGATGGCACTCCTCATCGTTCACAATACAAAGCCCTTGTACTACCTTGATCAGTGGAAGACATGAAATTTGTGTAGTTCTATAAACTATAAATCATCAATGTAAAGATTTGTTCCACTTGATAACTGTAGTTTTGGGTAACTGCAAAACTTAAAAACTCCATAAAATAAATAAAATTTAAAAAATCATATTTTACAGCTCTCCTGATAATATTGTTTTTCACCTGCTTTACCCTGTTATCAAAGCACAAAGAGATGGGCCGAACAATAACATATTAAAGAAACTAGATGTTCTATATTATGTATGCTTGTAAACATAGCTTTTAAGATTAAAGAATAAATATTAAGAAGGAAACACGTGAAATTTTGCAAACGTGAGAAACAGCAGTTTGGATTCCTATGAGTACTGAGAAATGAGTACTATTAACAACAAATACTCATCCATAATTTTTTCATTATCTATGTGTTTTCTTCCTGGTTCCATAGTGTATTCTCACTGGATTTCAAGGCACACCCTAGTGGTGTTCCAGGATCAGGTCTGTGAGGAAAGGACTTAGAGATGTCATTTCTACTGAAATGTGGGAAGTGCTGCACTGAACGACAAGCTGAGTATGCATAACTCAGAGGCAAGAACTAGTCTAAAGAGTACTTGAATGGATATAGGAAATAGGCAGTGTATGAAAAATGAGGATACGGCTCTTTTTTTTTTTTTTAAACAAGATAACAGGGGAAAAAAAAAGATAAACATCTCATATAACTAATGGAAAAGGACACTCAAACTAAGGAAAGTAAATTCTGGTGTAAACATGCTGCCTCAACAATCTGATACGACTTTGTGACTACTTGTACTCCATGAAGATATAAGGTAGTTTGCCCATAAGTGACAAAAGCATTTGATGCAGTTTAAGAACATGACTAGTCAGTCACGGCAGAACAGATGACTCGTGAAAACAGCCTGACTTTGCGATAACCTGATATCATGCCCATTACGAAATATGCCCAGTGTGGAATGCTAGATGTGGATGAGACATGCATGGAGATGCTTAGACACATGGGTTTGGTGTCTAAATAGTTGAAATGAGATAGCTCTTTTCTTTGATTGTATACGTAAGGGAACACTTATGCCGATCCCTCAGTCCTGAACACAAAAATTCTGCTCTTCCACTTGTAAACCACCGTTTCACTACATGGCTTCTGGTATTTCCTACAGATCTAACTTATCTGAGGTACAGAAACAAAGCTGAAATCAAGGTTCTCTTATTCCCCTAGTCCCTGGAAGATGAGAGGATAAGTCTCCATGTCTTAAATAAGACAGGGTTATCAATAAGTGAAGGGAACACTTACAGAACGAAAGCTGGTGGAGTCCTTAGATATTTGACGAAATGTGAATGAAAGGGTGTAGACTGCACTCTGAGAATTAGTACTTTCCATATACAGTTAAATGCCGTCGGCCAAGAAGTTGAAAGGAGTGAAAAAGATAATTTCTGACTGCCTTATTCTGAGGACAGGGAAGATTCTTCAGTGCTACTGTAATCTGTGAGGTTACTGGAAGACACCCCAGACTGCTGCTACGTCCTCATTCTCCTTCACAGGGAAAATGCCTACATGCCCTCCAGGTCTTGGTTAGGTATTGCTGGGTCTCTGAACCCCACGGTATGCTAAATGAGAACGAACAGCAGAAGGAAAATCGGCAGAGAGAACAAATTTCTACGTAGAGACAAATACATACACGAACAAATGCATCTTCAATCTCTACAGGATTTACACAGGCACCCCTAAGCAGGGACTAGAGATGGTTACAAGCTGCACATGGCTCTAGCGGCCATCGGTTCAGCTCTGCAGGCAGACCTAGAGAGCAATGCTGGATATGGAAGTGAAATGGATGGATGGAAAATGGATGTATTCTAGAGTTACATGGATCTTTCCATTATACATTTGTACATGCTATGAGCCAGAAGGGTGTGTTTTGAGTGTAAGATTGCATGATGTGCCACAGACTGGTTCTGTATCAGTCCTACTACGGCGTTAGGATGGCTTGCTGCTAATATGTGGGGTTTGGCCTAAAAACTAAGAGCCAGTAATGAACACAGCATATACATTTTTGGCAATATACGAGCAAATTGTTGCTTATAACTTTTTTCTGTATTACTTCATTAGGGTATAACATACACTGTTATACAACTTTTCCTATCAATGAAAGGCAGACATGCTTAGGATACAAGTGAGCAGCTGTTTATTAACTCAAAAGCGTAGTTAAGAACAAGAAGCAAAGAATTAAACTGGTAGGGAATTCAGACCAAATCTAATTTCACAAGCTGGAATTTATCCAAGACACTGCATTTAACATCCTTACTCCTGTGAACAGTGAGCAAGTTCTTTAATGACCGCAAGTGGTCAAGACCTCTGTTTTAGATCTCACCTGACAGACAGACTAATGAGATTTCCACTAGTACTAGGTTTTGCTCAGATTGACAGCCACTATTCCATAATATTTCCACATTTCCAATCCCTAATGGAACCAAATAGTAAAGCTGTGCAAAAATGGTAATACAGAACTTTTTTTCCCCCCTCCAACCCTCAAAAGCAGTTTGACTCAGGGTCAGGATGAGCTTTAAGCATACGCATGCATGAGTTCTTTTACCTTCCACATATTTTGCAATCCTTGACGTACAAACACATACACATACCTCTCTGAAAGCCACCACATCAGAAAACCCAAAATGTTCTTTCAATAGATGATGACTATAAAACATTCTTCACACTAATTTAAAGGATTATTACTATATCTATGCCTTTCATACATAAAAGCATAATACATACACAATAGACCGGAATGTCTCAAAAGGATGTGCCTTGTGCTAGCTATAAATAATTCAGATGGAGAAAAGGCAAACTGGAATTAACCAGAATATCAGAACTGAATAATTATTCAGAACTGAATAATTATTCAGAATGCTTCTCTGAAACACAAATATACCATTTATCCAGTGATTACCACCTCTCAACTATCAGATAATCATTAACACTTTTTCATGTTGTGAGTAACCAAACCCTAAACACAGCTCCATGCAAACCACATCACTTTTTAAATACACAGTTGAAGCACTGTCAGTGGTTACAGAAAAACTTTTGTAGAGAAGAGTGCTTAACTTGTAGAACACGTGCTGCCTTCAGTCTCCTGGAATTATTCATCTCAGCCCGTGATCCTCACTTGGAAAGCTTTTTTTTTTCAGAACAGAGAAGGTCAGAAGTACAGATTAATGGACCGGCACCAGTATCTGCCCATTCGCAAGTGACATCTTTCACCACAGCATCTCCCTTACAAATCTGGGAAGGGATGGCAATGAGCCTCTGGGAAACAACGTGCCTGGGAACAGGATGGATAAAATTCCTGGTGTCAACTACTTACTCCCTGCTACTGTCTTTCCCAAAGCAACTGAAATACACAAGATGTGCAGTATATTCTACTGCACATGTACAATACACTGAGTCCTTTAGGTGGAATAATTTCAAGCCACAGATCAGCAAAATGACTCTTGTGGGTGGCTCTCCTCTAACACTATAAAAAAACTAATGGCTTGGTACAAAGCTTTTAAGAGATCAAGAAAGTACTGTACATTACTATGCATTACCAAGTGCATACAGAATAACGCAGTAAAAAATTTTCCCATAAGCCTAAATTCCTGTATTTGAGAAACGGCACTGTTGTATTGTGCCTATTCTGCATTGTACGACTGTTTTTAATGCACTGGCATCAATTCCATTATTTTTGTTAAAATTACCACAAAATGTTTTTTAATGCAAAGTCTCAATATAATTTAGAAACTTTGAAAAGCATGTGGCCTTTTCATTCATTTACTTTTCAGGCACAGTCCTATTAACTGGCTTACCCATAACTTTTCGATATATCAGTAGCAAAGGCAACAACTACTCCAGTTGCAATTTACCAATCCAAACATCCTACCACCTTTTTTTTCACAGGTAGATAAACAAACTTAGAAAAAGATAACAGACATTCATCATTTATAAAAACTGGTAAAAATGAGTACATTTCTCACAAACATTTTTCATGTAAGTACCCATACTTACCAGTAGACTCTATTTATAAGTAGAATTTGATTTTTTTGCTATAACCACCCTCTAAAAAGTTTCAACTGTCTAAATCGGCAAGGAACTTATCTGCCAACTACATGTTGCATTTTAAGCCCGTATCTCTCCAGCTCACCCTTCCATGCCTGGTTTCGTCCTCAGACTTTAATTAATCCTACTAGAATTTATCAGACCTGCAATCTAGATCATAAAAAAAGAAGAGCTTTATTAAGGCACATATTTTCTTTACTTAAACATAGAAATACAGTATTTTAAACATTATTACTTTCATACTATACAACAACAATAATAATTAGCTAAATACTTCCGTATTGATTTAATGATTATGTCATTAGCACTGGTGAATCCTAAGCTTCAAAACAATGAAGCACTTCTCTATGTTGCTTCAAGATTGTGTTAAAAGTACTTAAGGAAATAAAGAATTCTGCTCTTATTTATCAGATACTTCATGGCATACGTTCTATGTTCTAAGCTCTGTGAATTACATTCATGAGGCATGTGCATACCAGAGATCTTTTTTAATCTATTCACTGTTAAAAAAATGGAGAAAATTATAATTATCTGGTTTTTTTCCCCTCAAAATTATAACAACCACTTCATCTTGAGTATTTTTTTTCTAAAAATATACCTATACCATATGAAACAAAAATAACAGAATATGATGTTAAATCTGACTTCAGTGACAGTCAATTACCCGTTTGCAGTCTTATTGCTTTGCTAGTGAATAATAATCTATGTAAATAAAATATTCTGTGTATCACTGCACTACAATCAATGTGCTTCACTATTTTCATTACACGTAAAACTGAATACAAGGGATTTTAAGGTTTATTCATGTTATTCATCATAAAAACTTGGAGGCAGAAGAGTCTAAGACTGAACCATCCTGAAAAGCAGAGTAGAAGGGGGTTATCTGAAATACTGTTTCCTGAGAGATATTTCCTACTACTCCTGTTGAAAGTTAACTGCTGGCTTCTTCCCAATTCATTGCTGAATTTCTCATCTGAACAAATCATCTATGGGGCAGACAGTCTTAATCACAAGACACGGGACTGACTGAGACGACCAGAGCTTTATTTGTGACTCCGCTATTTCCCAGCAGTCTTTGTATTCTTGATTCCACATCAACAATACAGAAAATCCGTAACTTCCTTAAAATACAGGTCACCTAACACTTGTTTGGACATGGTTTGAGAGTACAAGTAGTAATGTTATTCTACTAAAGAAAGCAGAGAAATAAAGATATGATGGTACCTAGGACATGGGGTTTGGTGGCATTTTTTGATTGTTTTGAGGAGGGGTTTTTTGTTTGGTCTTTTTTGGTTGCGGGTTTTATGTTTCTGTTGTTGGTTTTGATCGGTTTTTTTAATAGACCATTCTCTTCAAGTTAGTCACTGAAGTAAGTTTAAGATAAACACAAGTTTAGCACAAGGCACTTAGGCTTGGCGAAAGAGTCAAGGCGAAGCTGTAGAAGAGCTCCTTCCAGAGGTATAAAGGCCTGCAAAGCAGCACACAAGCAAAAGCTGCAAAGCAAAGCCCATGCACTGCATTCAAGGACAACGCCCTTTGTTTCTAGAGATAACGCACTAGGCTGTGGGGGAAAGGACACGACAAAACACCGCTACTAGAAGCTCAACAGAACAATCTTACAATTTTATTTATTTTTTTCCCCCGACTCCAGTTTGCCTCAATCTTCTCAAGATAATGTGCAGTCCAGTAAGGCACAGAATAACAGGTATCAGCTTCCAGTCAGATCTATAGCACCCGATGCTTTCTGACAAGTTTCAAAATAGAAATTAAAATCTATCCTATATTTCTCTCTAAGTAAAGGCCAACATTTCAAACAAGAATCCGCACTAGTAAACTGAATGCCCTTCAGCATTCTTTTAAAAGCCTGGGGTACTAATGCTCTAAGTAAGCACTACTGAAAAATTTTATAAGCATCTTTTGCAACCACTGCAGCGATGGAACTGTGTATAACAGAAGTGGGATTAACACAAAAATTATTTATGAAAAGACGTCTGATGGTCTTTTGTTAAATCTTAGACAACCTTTTTTCACCCCTACAGTACAAATAACAAAATAACAACTAAGTAATATATCACAGAATATGGAGAGGAATGGGAATTTGAATACTCTAGGAAAGCTGGCTGGTCAAAGTTGAAAATATTTTTTCTTTTCTTTTTTAAGTTACACTCTATATAAAGTGAAGTTGGCCCTATTACTTGAATCCACAGATGTAGGGATCAAAAATAAATAACTATTCCAATAAATTTGAACTTTCACTCTGTGGGGTTTTTATCATGTATATACTAAAATGCCAACAATACGTCATGCCTAAGAAATATCCTTTTATCTTATTTTAAAGCTAGTATTCAACTTAAATGGTAAGGCATATCTCTTGATCTTGTTTTGTAAAGGCTGTACTTGCTACAGGCTTAACACAACTGTGGGAGACAGTATGGAAAGGATCGATAAAGCAGTATTACCCTTTGTGATAGTGAATCTCTGCAGGACATTCCAGCTTAACTCTGCTGCCTGCACTTACGATTCACACTTTCCCACTGGGAGAATGGGCTAAAACATAGTAATGGACTACAAGACACGAAGAGGTGAGTAAAAATTCCCCATGTTCCTGCCCCACCTTACCTTTCTGTAAGACCCACAAAATAAAATATATTCTCTTAAATTATGGGGTTTGTGTATTAAGACAAAAATATACGCACAAACCCTGCTGAACACAGGTCCTAGCTTCATCACACAGTGTAGATGCAATAGGTTATGATTTTAATTCTAACAGCATGATTAAAAAAAAAAAAAAAAAGTATGGTGTCAGAGAGCTATATATTATCACTGTGGATTTTACCAAAAGGCAACTCTCTTTCACGTGCGTGTGATTTTACTGAGGCCAGTAGGCTGTATTGATGACAAGTTCTCTATAGGAAAAACTGACTTATAAGTAAAGAGGGTTCTTGTTGTGTGAAAAAAGATCTGAAGAGACAGGGGTATTTTGGGCACAAAGAGAAGTAAACAGCTTCATTTATAAGTAGTAGCATGGAAAAAGTCACAGGCACTTAAGTGGGTCAGACATAAGATGAAGGCTGGAACAAAGTCAGCAGAGAAAAAAAGAGGAGGATGCTAAAACCGTATAAAGTTTTAAATACAGTTTCGAAGAAAAGTTTCAAAAATTAGGCCAAGTGTTTTAAACCTGAGTCAGACATGAAGTTTCTGACAGGTAGAGGATACAAAGATGGAGAAGACGTAGCCAATATAGCAGAAAAGGAACCTTCTTTTAATACACATACGGATTGCTACAGAAGCACACTGTGAAGCATTAAAACACATTGGTTCAAAGACTAACACCGGAGCCAAGAGGCAGTTGTATAATAGTACTTTATCAAATGTGCTAGAAATATAAATACACATATATAGAAACAAAATCAGCTACCAAAATCTTTGTGCCCTTTAAAACTTAAGCATTCTAGAACAGATGACAGCAAGCCACTCATAAAGTGTGTCCTTGAAAAGCCACACATAACGTGTCTAATATTCTAGCTCAGACTATTTGGAGTTTGCGATAAGAAACTTCTTTTGAGTTTCTCTAAAATGGCGCAAACTAATAAAGAATGAAATGTAGGAGTGAGGTAGGCATGAAATTGCAAGAAGAAAAGTTTAAAAAGAGGTGATAGCAGAAGGTGGAAAAAGGAAATGACCCATTCGGAGACAGAGACAGACAAGTGCCAAAGCTGTTAGAGTGAAAGAAAGCATGGAAATAACACTGATTAATTCAAGAGGCCCTGAACCTACTGAACATGGTGGGAAAGCTATCGTGTAAGTATGCATCTCTGCTTTCTCCAGTTGTAGGAGCTGTCATTTCCTTTTTGTATCTTCTTTTCTCTTCCCACTTTGCCAAATCAATCACCTGCATCTCTTTACCCTTCCCTTTTCCACCTTTACCTGCAACCAACTAAATCCCATGAGGTTATACTTAGAGCTGTGTCTGGATGCAATGGGGATATATCTCAAAGCAGTGACCTGTGCACAACTATGGCAGGCAGTCATGCGCGTTTCTGGGGAGAAAGGAAGCATGTGCTGGGAATGACTACACAGTGCAGATTTTTTTTCCCTGACGTCCACTATGGTACCTTCTACAAATGGCAGGATACAGCAGAATAACACCACTTTGCCTTATTGGAAGTTAGCAAACGTGAAAGGGACAGCAGCAAACGGCGCAATAAGAGCAGTCTAATGAAGGAAGATAAACTGCCTCACCTCTCCACAAAGTTTAGTTTAAGTAGTAATTACAATGAAATCCAAAAAGGAATTAAAAATTATTATTTTTTTCAGATAAACTCTCAAGAACAACTGACTGTATTAGAAAGATGTTTCCATAGCTTCAAAGCTTTAAAGTATGTACATGTTCGTAATATCATAAGAGAAGCTGCCAATGAAGCAACAGAATGTGAAAGGTTACCTGATATAAGTATACTGCCTGTCTGGACTTCAGAATTGTAACCTTTTTGTGTGCCGTTTTATTTTGTTTGGGAGCAGGTTTTGTTTTGTTGGTTGGTTGTTTTTTTTTACTTTTAAACACCAACTGGCTATGAGTCTGAGTAACACGGAAGACAAACTAAGCATGGTCTTCCTTGTCAGGGAAAAGCCTTGTTAATGATTAAGCAGAGAGAAACCCTTCTAAAAGAACACTATTTGATAAAGACATGCCATCTTTGTTCGTGCTACAGATAACATACACAACTTTTGAAGTTTTCTGAAATATTAGTTGGAATGTATTGCTTTTATCTTAATATTTCAAATATATCCAGATATAGTATTTTTAAAGAAAGACATTTCATTTGTTTCCATTGTTAGTGAAACAAGCACTGTCGTTTACCATGGCTCCATACAAGTACCACATGGAACCAAGAACTAGTGTGCTCACCCTCCAATAACTTCTCCCCTCAGGCCACAAAACAGCCAAACTATTACCTCCAGACAACAAAACAGACAGTGAGACATTTAAAGACTCAGGAGGCCAAGAGGTTCCCACTGCTCCAGAGCATGAGTCGTATCTGAGCACACCCCTGCCCCCTTGACTGACCACCCTGCAGCACCTCAGGCCTGATGCAAAGCCCTACAGGAGCCTTTCCGTTGGAACCAGTGGGCTGGGAATCAGCCTCCGGGGTCTGGCGGTAAGAAAAGGAATTCATCCAGTCCTGGGGTAGTCAGCCAGGCTACAATAGTGAATGGTTCCCAGTGAACTGAAGACTTTCCCAACCTCAATTCCGCCCACCGCACCCACTGCTCCTGCCAACCACTTTGTCATCCCATAAGCAAAGCTTTCTGTAAATACGATAAAGAAAAAATCCGCCTTGTTTTATAATCAACAATCCTGTAAGACGTCTTCATTATCAGATGTTTCTGATCTAAACATATTCAGAATTTAGACTTATGAATACAAATTTGTTTTAGTTACAGAGAACAATTGGTGTATCCTGGAAAAATAAGAGTAATTACATATTGAAATAGTTAATTTTGTTAATTGCTGGCTTCAGCTGTAGGAAACAGATTTAGATACTGCACACATGAAACAATTTAGTCCTTTTTAACCTGCCCTATGGTTTCTTACATATCCTATCAGATTGCTAAAGAGTATTTTGTCATCTGCTGATATGCAGAACTCTCCTTTATGAGCCAATTATTAAACTGCCCATCCAGCTAAGGGCAGGTGGCAGGAGCAGCTTTCTTTGGAGCTATTGCAAAATCGTCTGCATGATATAGTTTCTGTAGGGAATTTAATGTTACTGTCTCACTGAAGATGAACTGTGCCGTTAGTAAAACTAAACCAGAAGTACTATTAAAGTTTATTCACTCTATCTTGTTACAAAGTGCAACCAATTAAAATAACAAAATTATTGAAAACATGATGACTGAAATAATTTCATATTAATATTAGTTAGTACCTGAACAATTAGACTTCAGAATTAATCGTAAGTTTTTCTTATGCTAAACAATGCAGTAATATATATATAAAAAACTATATATTTTGCTATGTACATATCCAGATTTTATGCATATAAAAATATACATAAAATATATCTATATGTAATACATATTTCTATAAATCTAGATGTTTATAAAATAAGTAAATAAATTAGGATCATTTCTACCTTTACTTAAAAAAAGTGATTCTAATAAAATAATCTCATCAGTCCTTAATCACTGAAGATTTAAATGGATAATTTCTCAGTTCCTAATAAGCCCAGACTGACTGATGAAATTTCAGCAAAAAAATGGTTAAAATTCATCTTAGCTTTTCAATGCAAAATTGGATTCCGCTTTATCAGAAAACTTTCAAATGCAATATTACTTTTCGTTACATATACAGCCTGCAACTTACCTAGGGCACTATTTATCATTCAGACAACTTAAGTACAACACAAAAAAATCACCTTGAGACAAATGAGAAACTCTCTCTTGGGAAACCCAAAACTGTATTAATATGATAAGCAGTGAGCTTCACTTTTCCTTCATTAACTCTAACAGACATTTCTGATATAGCCAAGAAAGAAGTTAAAAAAAGAAAAAAATAGCTTAAAAATAAAACAAAAACCCCACCTCCAAGGTTCAAACATCCTTCTGGTCATATCAGTCATTTTCAGCTCAACCGAGTTTATTCTTTGTTACAAAAGCCTTAAAATCAAGATGGAAATCAGCTGAAAAATTCAATGCCCGGAGGGAACCCTACGCTTAGATAATCTAATCCATTTGGGAAACGAAAAGTTCACGTCAGGTATTTAGTAACTAAAGCAATTATCAGAAGCTGACTACTGAAACTGGGCTGAGTAATATTTCATCAGATTTCATCAATCCTGCTGGAACAAAAAAACTTGTGGGGAAAAAGAAAAAACTCCCAGTGGTGGTTATGTAGCTGAGATAAACTGAAAAAACATGCAATTATTGCAGTTATCATTCTGTTAGTATTTTGTAAATACACTGTTCCATATATACTAAGGATAATCTTTTCAAACCACTGAAATATGCATAGTGTATTTCAATATGCCATTTGTTTCACAGCCATTTCAATTTCTGTATCTGCAGTTCTATTACGTTATCCAAAGCTTTACATGCATTGCGACTCTGTGTGCACCTCTCTTGATCTTCCCAGTCTCCTCTTACAAACAAGAGGAAGATCTAGCCCTGAAAAAACAAGATGTTTAACATCCTAGGGTTGATAATATTAAGAGCCACTAGTTGAGTAGTTTGTAGGAAACCAGTCTGTTTCATGTAACCAGGGGTTTCTGAAGCAGATGTGCACCCACGGCATCTACCAGTGTGCTGGAGATGTTTTAAAAAGTACTTTCACTGAGGATTTTTAGTTATGATTTCTTTACGTTAGGATTCGGGAAATAGTTAACATTTCACTAAAAGAAGTTTTCAAACTTGAAACACTTTGCTTGAAAATGTGGTTGTTTTTTTTCAGTGAACAACATTAAGTTTTAAAAGAAATTTCTACCTGTGAACATAAGCTAGCATCCACACAAATGTGTTTTACGCCCGCAGAATCTATCATACCAGGCATTTTGGTTTGATTAAATATTTTATGCTCATAGTTTAAGGTGGCTTTATATTTAGTTTAAAATAAACCCCCTCATCGTCTCAGAAGATCATCACGTAGGCCTCGAACACACAGCCATTATGCAAATGCTGGTTGCCAGACAGGCCTGTATGTGTATATGGGTGAGTATTACACACATCTGCTTTGGAAATTTACTGAGCCATACTTGAAAAACCAGAACAGTTTCCACTCAAAAGAAAAGTTCTTTGGCATACTAAGACCTAATCATCAGAATGGGATTTTTCACAGGGAGCTGTACGCTGAGGACCAGTGCGCCCTCATTTAGCACCAGCTAACCTCCCATCTCTGCCCAGTTACAGTGAACAGGAAATTCAGAGAAAAGTCAACTGTTGCTGCCGTGGCCCACAAACAACCTCACATCTCAGTCAGCCAAACATCTGAGGCACTGTTACAGCTTTCCTTACCCAACTGGTATTTAAAGCAATACGCAGGAGAATCAAGACAACTGCTTAGCAAACAGAATATAACTAGTTAGCTATGAAGATCCAGGAAGAAATGGTAAACATAAACTAACATTTTTGGAGTGGTATTCATTTGGAACAGCTGATGCTTATTAAATGATTAGTGTCCAAGATGTTGAAAGTATCTTAGATGAATGCTAAAGAATAATACAATGCAAAATGATAAAATCCTCTCATAAGAAAGAAATTAACAGCAGGGCCTCTACTGCTTGGTTTATAAGACCAGTTTGTCTACATAAACTATGTTTATGCTCGATAGAAAACCATTATACTGGTTTTGTCCCCGAGATGCATCTATTCAGCTATGTTGCTAATAAAACCTGTTCTTTTCCTGGAGTCACTAACAAAGACAAGAATGACCCGTGTAATCATCTGCCTTTGCACCTTCTCCTGGTTCCAAAGGATTCTAGTTCTCGAAGATATTCCAGTGTTCACAGCTCTGTAACAGTTAATCTTTTTAAACAGTTAGGAAATACAGAATTTATTATATTGCTGGTCTTCACATGGCAAACTTTTGCAAACAGTTTTTGTACAAAGCTGCCATACTTCAATGAGTCAGTACAGGTATTAGAACATCAAAATATTTTAGGCAAAACACCAGGTTACAGGATATTTTCCTTGGAAATATCAACATAACCAAAACCTTCTTGGAGGCTAATCCTTAGCCCATGATTCACAATTTCTCTGAAGAAAATACTGAATCATACCAAATAAAAAAAAAACAAAACACCACGGTATCAGAATATTCATGACTTGCTAACAAGCATAGCAGGATGGACAGAAGTAATTTAACTCTGCCCTGCTGAGTCACTTTGGCTGTCCATCTACACAGAATGAACCTAATTAGCCGCTATCAAAAATGCCACAGCTTGAGCAATGGGCAAAATGTATGAGGGAAATAAAAATCAATCAGCACGAAACACCTTCATTTCCATTTACTAAATATTAAGTTTAGTATTTTATCCCAAATTAACTGACAGCTAATGAAGGCCTTATTTAACAGTATTCTTCTCAAACTCGGAATGGGAGAGAGATTATTTCTGAGTACTCAAGCTTATCCATCCATTTCAAATTCTTCCAGAGTATGCTCTATCACACCGTATTTCAACTTGCGTTTGCAACAGAACATTCAACCACATAACACTATATTGAGATAACATTAATGGTCTGTCTTAAACAGATAAAAGTAGGGACAAAAAAAATCATGCTGACACTTTATTAAGGTCTTCTACTGCTGTGCAACACACACACACACCCCCGCCTCCACCTGACACAATAGCTTATATTAAAACAAGAGCATCTGTCCAGATTTGTAACCTTTACCCAAAATGCTCTTGCTGTAGTGCATGTACACAAGCACCTAACACCATACATTTTTGGTAGGTGCCTGTCCGTCTTCAAGGAGCAGATCTGGTTCTAAAGATGAGATGCATATTTTTCTCTTTTTAGCTGTATTAACCATCACTTTCACTTAACAGCACAACAGCTAGTAAGAATAAAGTTCTATTTTAGTTCATATATACATATAGTCTCCCTGATTTAGGCATTCATTCTATGAACATGAGCACGCCACATGCAATAAGAGGATCTATTTAGCATACATTTCATTTCACTCTCTTCAGCTTTTACACAGGTTGTAGCTGACATTTCCACCTAGTCCACACAGCAGCATTTTGACCTTGCTTTCAGAGGCTCTTTAGCATAAAATAATCTTTGTGGTTAGAGCCTGCAACTTATGCTGAATTATGGGTACTTCACAGTAAGGAAATAAAAAAGCATAGTCAAATGCTGACAGTACTCCGATGCTTTTCCCATAAGTCCTCTGAAGAACCAGCCAATTACCCTGCAATTGACACGAGTGACTGAAAAAAGCATCATCATTTCTAGCATTCGTAAATTTTTTTGCAAGTAGCTCATCAAAACTAAATGTATACTTATTACAGACACAAAGGCATGCTTAAATCACATTAAAGGGAAAATTTTATGATACTTGTAATTATTTTCCAAAAAAATTATTTTCCTATGCTGTTTGTAGTAATCCTTTGCAAGCTTTAAACTTAAATCTGTTTCTTTACTAAACTGTTTTCTTGCAGTGTATGTGAATACTGGTTTGCTATAATAGGATTGCTCATGAGCACCAGGCTTCTGGCATTGATCTTTCTAACAGAAAAAGGAACACTGAAACATTTGCTCCTGGGGGTGTCAAAATACACAGAAAGGACTGCGTGGTGTTTTAGGAAGAATTTACAAAAAGGATGCAGATCAAAATTGTAACTAAATCCAAGATGGCTGCATTCCTGAGAAGCTGTCAAACATTACTGACATTAAAGACCTTTTATCTAATAACAAATCATTAAGATCTGGTATTAGGTATCAAACCATTCTGGCAAAGGACGAAAACAGGTAGATAAAAGGCGGTGTGAAGGGAATGATGGTAGCACTCATGACTGTGTGATTTTAAGCTTTACTTAGAAGTTTATTCATAGTGCTTGTCACTAGTTTATCTGAGTCTTTCATACATACGTATTTATGGACACACAGACACATCTTTTTCCTCCTTTTCCACGCAAATATGAGAAGTCTTATTTCTCTAAATAAAATTATGAATTGACAAATACAGAAATCTGTGGCATAAAACATCCAGGATAACACCATTTCCATGAGTCTTGCTCCTCTAGTCTGGATTATTACTTCAATTATGAGGGTATTATACTTCTTTTTAGACAGAACGTACCTTACTCTACAACAAATGAAAATGCATTAGGGACTTAAAGTACAATAGATTTTTAAAAAAGCATATAACTGAATGCTAAAGAAAAAAACAGAAACAAGAATTAACATTTAAGTTATAATATGAAATAGTCTGCTCTATCTTTCAAAAAGAAAATCACATTTAAAAGCCAGGAACCAAACAATTTAATGAAGGACCATATTTAAATATTCTCTAACAGTCTCATTAAACATTCCAATAATTTTTTTAAACCTGGCTTTACTCTTCCTCAGTTGCAACACACAGATAACAGGCATCTGTTATATTCACCTCCATTATATTTTTTAAAGCTCATTTCTAATCAAATGATAGCAAATTTCAAACTTTAACATTCAAGCCAAAACCCAACTCTGTGCCTGGGTTTTCTGCCAAGTGTTGATAAGATCCCCCCTCAGCCGTCTTTTTTCCAGACTGAAGAGACCCAAATCCCTCAGCCTTCCTTCATAAGAGAGGCGTTCCAATCCCCTCAGTATCTTGGTAGCCCTTTGCTGCACCCTCTCCAGCAGTTCCCTGTCCTTCTGGAACCGGGGAGCCTAGAACTGGACACAGTACTCCAGGTGCGGCCTCACCAGGGCAGAGTAGAGGGGGAGGATGGGCTCCCTCGACCTGCTGGCCACACTCTTCTTGATGCACCCCAGGATGCCATCGGCCTTCTTGGCCACGAGGGCACATTGCTGGCTCATGGTCGTCCTGTTGTCCACCAGGGCTCCCAGGTCTCTTTCCACAGAGCTGCTCTCCAGGAGGTCAGCCCCCAACCTGTCCTGGTGCATGGGGTTATTCCTCCCCAGGTGCAGCACCCTACACTTGCCCTTATTGAATTTCATAAGGTTCCTCTCTGCCCAGCTCTCCAGCCTCTCCAGGCCTCTCTGTATGGCAGCACAGCCTTCTGGTGTGTCAGCCACCCCTCCCAGCTTTGTGTCGTCAACAAACTTGCTGAGAGTGCACCATTATAGCAAGTTGCTTCAAAGCTCCTAATTCGAAAGTCTCTGTTTGAAGATCTGGACATGAACTGTTCCACATGTCCCTTAAAGCCAGGAGCAGAAGAAAATACTGCTTTCACAGCTCCTGTGCCCAGGAATTAGAAGGTTCTAGTCCTTATGCAGCAGGCTTATTTTTGAATCTTTTTCTGTCCTCCTATTTACTCATAGTTACTCATGTATTTTATTGTTATGTTTCCATTGTAAAAGAAAATTAATGGGCTGATGTTTCATGGTTAAGTACAGAATAATTGTAATCAAGCTTCCAAGCTGTGACATGGCTAAAGTAACTCCTGATTGTTGTGGTTTTCTAGATATAAACCATCTGAATTTAATTCTGATCTATTCTTTGTGAATAAATGGCGTCCCTCTCACTTGCAAAACAAGACCTCTGAAACATGGAGAAGCAGCCACAGTATGAAGGACGTGTTTTGCGTGGTATAACATAGCCACTGGGGCTAGCGCAGAAGATTTTCTCCTGCCACAACAAATTGTCAAATTACCACATTGGGGTAATAATTTCACACTTAACTAAACATTTCTGCAATGTTAGCCCCACAGACATTTGCTGCAAGAGCAGTGACTTCAACTGAGGGGAAAAAGCATGTCGAGAAAAAGGTTATAAATTATTGGCTCACGTGGAGTTAAAGCTTTGTGGAGATTGAGAACAGTTGACAGAGGGGTCCCCCCCAGCAGCGAGCGCTGGGTGACATGCAGCCATGCAACATCTTACAGGGAAAACGGAGAATGTCATCACTAGCCTGACTGTTTGAATCACAGAGGAATTACAGCGCTACTTAGCAGTCCACCTTAATCAAAGGTGAAAAGATAAATAGTAACTCTACAAATCTCGTCTAATTCCTCACCCAAAGGTTGATTACTTGAGATCTACGCAGAAAAGGGTAAATTTAATCTTTCATCTACGTTGTAGCAGCTAGATAAATTACAGAGACCCACATAAAATTGACCTTCAACTACCACTTTCTGATAACAGAGAGGAGTTTCTCACCTTTTCTTTTATCAGATCTGTCTCAAAAGTTCCTGCAGCAACATTTCCCTATATTTAGAAACCAATCAGTGCCAGCAGCTGCAAGATTTGCCCTCCAAGCAATCAAGGGCGGGAAATATGTAGCTCAGGAAATCCAGTGAAGCAGAAATTTGTGATCAGACTCTAGAGGAAGCTCTTAAGGAATCTATATTCATCTCGAAATTAAGAGGCCAAACCTTGACTCTTACAAAGCACAACACT
The DNA here is from genome assembly GCF_963924245.1 of Chroicocephalus ridibundus. Taxonomy (NCBI): domain Eukaryota; kingdom Metazoa; phylum Chordata; class Aves; order Charadriiformes; family Laridae; genus Chroicocephalus; species Chroicocephalus ridibundus. The sequence continues at coordinate 6,454,846 of NC_086294.1, forward strand.
TTGAAGCACAGTTCTGAGGTTGGGAGTTTTCAGGCTAAATTTCAGAACAACAGTTTGGATGACTGGCTTGAACCCACCACGACCGTCAAACACTGCTAAACAAATAAAAAAAGTATGCAATTACTATGAACTGCAGAAACAATCAGTACAGCAGGACGTAGGGGAAACATGAAGCTTTTCTGAAGCACTATATCGCAGTCTTAAAGTACAGCCATCTGGATACAAGGCGGTTGATGCAGCAGTGGATCTACAGCGTTTGATCACAATATCTCTAAACATTTTTTATTTTGAAGACTCCAGAACCCAAGTTTCACCATGCATGGGATGCAGAAAGGGATGTTACTAAAAGAAGATGGAACAGTATTTTATCCAGCATGATTACATCTTCTATGTTTTTCCTCAGACTGAAACACGGTACAATGGGATGTATTTCCTCACAAATGAGAAGTTACGGTATTGCCACAGGAATTCAGAATTACCCAATTCATCTTAGGCAAAACTATTGGATTTCAGACTTGCACTCAGGACACAGAAAGGGTAAGACCTAATAAGCAGGGTACATCATCGCAGTCAAGTTAAAGACTGAGTACATGTTATAGACACTTTCTTATCAGTACAAAGGCACATATTTATCTTAGTTTTGTTGTTGGTTTTTTTTTTTCAGTGACAGCACAATATAAACTAAGGGCATGCCTATCTCTCACTCTTTTCATGGCACTAAGCACTTCAGCTTCACCAGTAGCAAGACACAACATACAGCCTCAAAGGCAATTTACAGTCATCTATATGCTGCACTTCCAGTAAGAAAACCCTTAAGAGCTAACAAACCTTTCTCAAGATAGATGCAATCATGTTAGTGTTAAAGTTTACGTTCCAATTTATTGAAATTATGATTCTCAGGGTTATCCTGTTAAACACAAGTAGAAGTAAAAGCAAAAAACATCTTAAAATGTATTTCAGAACAACACTGTCTTTGAACTCTTAAATGACAGAGAGGTGTTATCACAGAAAAGAGTATGCTACAAAGTTATACAAACTCCACTTGAAATACTGTCTTATAAGACTGCTGTTCTGCTAAATTAGATATTGTCTGCATTTTGCACAGATTACTAAAAGATATAACAAATATTTAGTAACTGCAGCCTGTGACATACTATTGCCTTTTTGCAAATGCTAAGATTTCTTATTTCCTTTTTTTTTTTTTTTTAATAAAATAGGGCATTATGCAACCCTTTTATTTGCAAATTGCTTTAAAGAAGCTCTAATCACAAAAACCAGTCTAATTCACTTGCCTTCTGCAAACATATCCTAATACGAAACTATGCTTGCTTCTCATCCATTACCACTTAGCTTCCAGTCATCATTTTCATACTGGCAAGCTGTATTTGGTTTAGACAGAATAAAATCCAAACAGCTGTAAGAACTAACCACAGCTCATTCTGACTTAGAGAATTAGAAATTATAAAAACTGCTTTCTACTGATTTTGTGTTACACTGAGTTTATGTTTCTGTATCATTGTCAGAAACACAGAACATTTGCACAGTCAGAAACATCCACCCAAAAATTAACATTTTTTCAATGGAAACACCTAATGAAACTTGCTCTTCACAGCTTTCTCATGCAAATTTCAGATTATAAACTAGAAAGATCAAACTTCTCTAGAAACTGTAAATAGTCACATTTCACCATAGCTTTTTTATACTGCTGGACACAAAAAGTTCCCCCAACAATAAGATATAAGGGGCTAACAAAACAAAACAAAAAAAAAAAAACAAAGGGGGGGGACAACAGAGAAAACACAGAAAAAAGGCATAATTTCCTACTTTAAAACAAAAAATAAAATGAGTTAAGGTCATCACTGAGAAGAGCCCAAAAATATGCAAATCTGTAATCATGTCTTAAAAAGGTTTTAATATCTTTCATCTTATCTCTCCTGCAGCCAAACAGAAGAAAGGAAATCTTCAGCTCATCAGCAAATCCCCACAATGAGTTATTGTGGACAAGTGATGAAGCTCATTTTATTTAATTCAATTAAAACAAGAGGCAACTACGATCATAGCCATATTCTACCACTATACACACACCCCTTTTTTTTTTTTTTTTTTTTAAACAACTCTACTGCTGTAGTCACATTGCAGATCCTGTTTACATCTAGCAATAAAAATATGTCCTATTCTTAAAACATATGATAGGTGCTAAAGTAATATGGTATTCATTAGTTCTTCCAACTTCAGTAACTTATCTTTCCACAAGAAGCAAAGGACTGACTACCTCTGATGTTTTGGAGATAAAACCTTGAATCTTGCGAAATAACTTCAAAAACACAGCTCAGTGTGGAATTGCACTTTTACAGGAAGGAGCCAGAACATTCTGTGATTCTTCTTTTTTGACATGTTAATTGTTCTTCCATACACAAGGAGAACAAAAGCAGCAGCATGCCATATTTATTCAATGAAAGTTGAGCCACAGGGGTTATGGTACATTCTTTCTCCAACATCAGCCAAATTATCTCAGTGCCCAACTTTTAAGAGGCTGCAATAATACTCCATCATTTGAGAATGCTGGTAGGCTTATGCATCATTTTAACAGCATGAAGGCAGATTGAGATCATCTCCCTCTTATAGGAACCTGGAGACAAGCAGCAGCCCTGGTGAATCATTTTCATACATTCTTACTCTTAACAATACCCTTAAAGAGACACTACCATACTAGTCAATCTTCATTCAGCACATACAGTAACTTTTTTTAGGATGGAAAAGTTTATGTTGTGTCTAAAATACCTGCTTTTTTCTTTTTTTAAATATATTCAGAAGGCTCCAATATAAGGTCATTCTGCCTACCAATAGAACCCAAGATCCCTGAAATTAATTGGGGGGGGGGGGAGTAGAAATAATCTTTGTAGGTATGAGAAAATGCATGATACACAAATATTAACTTGAGAACATTTGATTTTAATGCTTCAGAAAGAATAAAAAAAATTCCTTGAACATTTCTATGTAAAATTACATAGAAGTTACTTCTATGTACTTCTATGTTACTTCTATGTAAAGTTCACATACGCACAGAAATTTAATAAAATGAGAGAATCTTAAACACGAGAGTGGCAACTGATGGAATAAAGGTGATAAATTAAGTTAATTCTTAATAAGAAAGCTCATGGCTCTTACAAAATCAGTTTATTTGAATATAAGATGTCAGCCTATTTTTCTTCCCAGAAACCTAATCCTTCAAAGCAGACTCTTTCTTTTTTTTCCTTTTTCTTTTTTTTTGAAGTAATTTTAATTAGAATGAATGGACCAAACTTTCCCTTTCAAAGAAAACACATACATTTAAACATGAGGGCACTGCAATTCAGTTGAAGTTTTGTCTTCATATTTGTAGGAAATGTGGATACTTATATGAAAATACCTCAATTTTATTTTCAGTTTGACTTAAAGTAAAAAAAGACTTAAAATAAAGCACCAAAAGGGATGCCAATTTTTATTAGGTAAGCCATACCTACACTTCTCCTTCCAGTGTCACACCAGCATGTATAACTGTGTTTCTAATTATGCCACAGAGGTTATTCCTCACTGTTTCTCGCATTAAAGAAAACAAACAAACAAAAAAAACCCAACGTGTATCTCAAGGTACTTGGAGAGGGTAAGCTGGTATATCCAAATGGCAGTTTAGGGTAGAATGCTATCCTCAGTTTTAAAATATAACATGTTTTCCCAGAGCATGAGCAATCAATGCTACCTTAACTTATGTCCTCTTTGAATTCACGTAGGAAAGGATGGAAGGGTGGAAAGAGAAAATGCACCTTGAATACAGCAACAGCTTAAGTCAAGAAAAAAGGATAAGGACTCCCCTGAGTGAGTGGTGTTTTAGAAAATGGGTATCTCCTAGTTATTAATGCTTAAAAATAATGTTCATTTTAATTTAGATATGCAACATTGCTCTACAAGTGTTGATAAACGTAGCGGCCTGTGCAGTGCATGGCTGTAGATTTCAAAAGACAGTTGTCGAGTGCGAGTTTGGCAGGTGGGTGAATGGCAGGGAGCGCAGGAATGACTGGCTGAGCCAAAGAGAGCCTCTCCTGCTCCTCCACACCCCAGGAAGCAGATGAAGTGGTGCGGCATTCGTCGTGCAGGGTATCTGAGCCTGGAACACCCACGGCCCAGAGAGACAACTGAGAATGGCAAGTTGGTTTTGGGTACTGCCTCAGGGGAAAGCAAGTAAGAGACAGAATCATAAAGGAAGGCTGGCAATTCAGAGACTAAATCTCCAGTAACATTTTGATTTTTTTGGTAGAGCTTCACGTTTAAAAAATACAGATTCATTTAGGCCATTCTAAAATCTACAGTGATGTTAGACTTATTTTTCATCCAAGTGCGAGATCTGCCTCAATACTGAAACTGAAGCACAAGGTATCACCCAACTCAGACTACGGGATGCCACCAATACACAATGTTGAGTAAACTTCAATTACTTCAGCCCCTCCTGCCACCCAGGCAAGTTGCCCACGCTGCAGCTTTGGGTCACAGACTCCTATACTGTGTTTTATTACAGAAAACAACAGTCATGGCACTCAAAAAGTGTGATTACAGCAGGTAGCTCATTACCCAACAATATTCTGTTTGCAGGCAAGTGAACTGGCAATCTAACAGCCTCTCGACAGGCATCAAGATCAGAAGGGATGCAACAAAAGGTTCATTAATACAAACACCCACCAGAAGAACCTATATACAGACTGACTTCGGACTCTAGCTAAACGCCAGGCTAAGTGCCTTTTCCTTTCTCTCAGGATAGGAGATGCTCTTTGATTCTTGAGTCATGAAGTGAAAGAAGTTACAAAAGTCATGTTCAAAGAACCGCAGGTATTCAGAGCAACTGCCCCAGGTAAATTTTTAGTGCTAGCAGGAGCCACCGTTGCCAGGGAGGAAACATGCCACTCTATGAGAATGACTTGCAACAGGAGAAAGGAGGTGCGGGATCATCTTCATGGCCCACTTTAAAGGGATGTCGGTGTGCTCTTCAGATTGTGACAGCCAGTGGCATGAAAGGCTTGGCAGGATGTGCCTGAGGGCTTCTACTTGATCCTTCTTTTAAAGACGTGCCAACAAGCTCAGAATCATGGAAAGGAAGCAGGCATTACAAAATACGTATTCTTATCAGAATTCTTCTCCAATCTAGCAACAAATAGAGTTGGGAGAGTTTCAGAAAAGGTTGGTTAATTTATGGTGTGACAAGCAGTGCAGTAGTATACATAATCAAAAGGAAAACAGTCAAGTCCCCAGTGGGCCATATGGTCAGTGAAGACTTTGTGCTTCTGGTTTTTGTGCTGTCCATATGCTTCTCCTGAAAAACAGCAGAACAGATTATCTGTTCTGCTTTCAGAGAACAGGGTTCAAAATCTGGCACTTGTGGGTTCCTGGAGTCTATGATCATGCCTGTCCAGCACTGGAAATTGAGAAACTAATGTCTTCCTGCAAGATAGAAGACTGCTTTCATCAAAAATAGAAATACTACTCCAAATGCAGGACTTCATGTCATTTTGCTTAGTAATTCACATGGTCATTTTGCATGTTTCAATGGAGCAAATGTCTGATGAGAAGGGTGAGGGTGAATTCTTTTATATGCAGCTCAAACAGAGAAGATGTTTTATTTCACATAGTCGTCTTGACTTCCTTCTTGAACCTTTCTGGGCAAGTGCATTTGTCTCAACATGTTTTTAAAATAAGGTCAACAAGATACATGGATTAGCCAGTTTGTAAAATCTAACAGAAATTATGATGATTTTGCTCACTTAACTCACTGATCAGTTTCTAGCTGATAGCAAGAGTCAGTTTTTAGTTTCAATGTCATCACTACTTGACTCGAGTCTTGAGGATTTCTGTTGGCCTTGCTCAGCAGAGATTGGTCAAAAATCAGATTCTATTGATCAGACCCTTAAAAAAAAAAAATCAGCAGCTACTACCTGATTCAGGCCTGCTACCTAGATACTTTGTCCTTTATTTAACCATTCTTTCCATTTGGCCATGCACTTAGTACCTTCTTTGTTGCAGAACTACATCTATGAGAAATCAATAGTGTGGATACATGAACACTTGCTAATTCAAACTCACAAAATAGCAGAAATAAGACAGAACTCAATTATACCTAGGTTTATCAATGGTGTTAAAGACATACTGTAGCAGCTCAGCAAAGGCAGATGTGTTTGGGAACAGTGCATACTGCTGATTTTATCTCTATAAAGATAGAAGGAACCAAGAATCACTTGATACTGTTACTCCTTAACTGGGAGAAGACAACGTAAGGACTACTTAAAGGCGGACTCTGATCTAGTTTCAAAAATTTATGTATAAAAGACTAAGGTTCACATGGCCAAACATATGCTTGGTTTGCTTGATGAAATGGCTCTATACAAATGAACCTAGTCACACCAAATCAAAACCCCGAACACAACTATGGAGTCACAAAAATTGTTCTGTATGCCAACAGTATGGCATTTAAATAACAGTATTGAACAATACATTCATTCACAGCTGTTTGGGTACCCATTAACGAAGGAAAAGATTCATCATGTGGCTGGATTCAACAGCAGGTACTGACTGAATACTGCCTCTTAGACACGTCATACTTAGTGACATCTAACATCTATTTGCAAAAGGCTGAGCACAATTAATTCTATCTATGCTCAGGGCTCAGCAAAAAGTGATACTAAGCAGACTGGGCAAGCGTGATACAGGAAAAAATGACCAACCCATGGCAGCAACTACCCATCAACACAGGGTTTGGTGGACATAAGAGCACAGACTTCTTTAGGCACAGTTTCACTCCTTCCTTCTTTCTATTCAACTTGGACTGAGTGATTTTGGCATTGCCCGAGACAGGGATCATATGGTTGAAATGTCAAACGCATAACTAGAATATAATTTATACCCCCAAACCACATCGTTTTAAAAAAATGGGACCTGCCTTTATACATGTAAATTCTTTGAGGTATATAGCTTGCTTTAAACGTCTGTTGGCCATTTGGCCTAGAACCCAACGCTAGGGCCAAGCAAATCCTGCTGTGAATACAGAATTTAAAGCCTTCATTCTCCGTCCGCTTAACCCTAGCAAGAAGGATTAGGAAAAATAGGGAAGTATGAAATGCCTTGGTTAAAAAAAAAAAATCCAAAATATTTAACCTTAAAACCAATATGCACCATTTAAGATTATTTCCTTTGTTGTAGCACACGAGGAATGAACCACTACTAACCTGCAAAACGTTACACACAAAATTAATGTCCCTCTCAACATCATTAGAGTGAGCCTAATCCAAGCTGTCTGTACTGCTGAAGGAAGTCCGTAGTTACATATAATAAAGGTGTTAAAAGCTCATGAACAAAAAATCAAGTTAGTTTCAGGTTTACTAAAATATCTGTACTGTTTGTATTTCAGCCAATGAAGGACTCAGACGTAGGTGTATCAATGCAAGGTTTTTCAACTGCCATTATCAGGGGCAATACTTTGCCAACAATATCCCTTCTCAAGTTTTCACGCAATAAACGAACTCCATTTGGTTCCTTTGACTATGACAGTGACTGCATCCATTGAAGTTGAGGCACTGTTCTTTCTCAATTTGTCTTCATTATTATTTACCCATCCAGCACCAGTCCACTGAAAATCATATATCCATTTGTTACAACTGTAACTACTGACAGTCTTTATACCCAACTCTATTCAGCATGCGAAGAACAGTTAACTTACGAACAGAGTAACAACATCCTGCTGAAAATAAACCGAAGACCATGTTTCAGGGTTTAGCACAATACAGGCATCTACACCAGGTTTAAAGCACCTACTTGAATACACGCAGTGTTTCATACGACATTGAAATGAGAGCCAAAGATAATTTCAAATGAAAGAACCATTTGTTTAATACTATTTCTCATCTCTGTTCACTTGGCCACTGGGGGTGAAAACACAGGCTAATAAATGTCAAAGAGATTGTTTGTCTTTCAAACAAAACCCACAAAAACCAAACGCACACACGAAGCACATACAAATGCAATGTGTTTGTTTAAAGACTATACCATAAAATTGGTGCAGTCTATTTTTTTTATTATTTTTTTTTTAAAAAATGAATTGTAAGTGTCCCTTGACAGAATGACTTAATGACATTTTGATTTTGATAATTTGTTCAACTCAGCTTGACCACAAGTCTGCGACTTTGACATTATTTGACGTTATCTACTTAGAAGGTACTGAACTAGTACTCAAACGTTTGACATCAGAGTGGCAAATCACTGGACTGACAGACCTTGACCAAAAGTATAATTAAATCATTATATAGCTAGGTATTTCCTATAAAAACAATCATAGAAGATACCATTACTGGTCAAGAGAGTAATCAGCTCTGTGAGCCTCAGCTCTATTCACAGATGTGCATTATTCAATGAGATACAAGGGTGCTCTGTAACAGCTGCAGATTGCATTCATCTTTCATATAAAAAGAGCAACTACACAAAGAATGAAACTTTTGCTGAGTAAATAAATACAAAGACTGACTAAAAAATACAACAACTGAACACCTAATTTTAGACACCAGACTGAAATAAAGCATGCAAGTAAAGGAATATATACAATGAACGACAGACACTGACACTGTGCATGAGATCCGTAAGGAAAAAGCACAGGCATAACAGATGCTGAAGAAGTCCATTACTTTCTCTCACTGTACCGAAGTCCTGCTGTAACAAGCCAAACACATAAAAAGAATCTCATGAACAAGAGTAACTTTGCCTCAGCTTTTTCTCGTCTTTTATCTTCTGACATTGTATTTCAAATGTTAAAATTTCTATCAAAAAGCACAGTTTTAACAAGATAGCTACATTACAACCGAATTCTCTAGAATATAGGATATAAATAAGTTACAGTGTAGTTTGATTTCTGTCTTTGAAACTTATGCACACTCATGCAGGCGCCTTTTTTGTTCTTTTTATCATTTTTTTCTTAAAGGAAATCATTAAGAGAAGCAGACCGTTAAGCACAAATGGTACTGAACACTTTTCTAATCAGAGATTTTACTATTATGATAATCACATTAGCCTTGATTCTTCTTCTCCAGTTAAGAAAAATCAGGAATTTCCTTTGAGAGAGAAACTATAAATGCTCCAACCACAAGGGAAAAAAGAAAAAGGGGAGAAAAATAAACAAATAAATAAAATAAAATCCAGCAAGCGCGTGCAACCGCGTAACAGGCCTCATTCCAGGATTCTTGTGGATAAGGGAGCCTTTCTATCACATCATCATCCATAAGAAATACACACTGCATGTACAGCGGCCTCAACACTTTTTTTTTTTTGGGGGGGGGGGAGGGGGGGGTTGGTTTTGTTTGTTTGTTTGTTTTCTTCTAAAGTGTTCGTACATGTACTTTCAACCTCTTATCCTTGCTCTTGGCCTGTAAGTCTCTTTGTGCAGGTTTGGAACTGGCTGTGCATGCCTGCAGGCTAGAGGATGCTGACCTTGCGCAATCATGACCTCAGACACAGCCCTGCCACGTGTCTGAAACCTCTGCCAGAGAAAGGATGCCTTAAAAGATCCACCCAAACAAAATCCATACTAAGAAAGAGAGAGAATGTCCATTCTGTCTTGATAAATTTTCCATTTTCCAGCAATGGGCAAAATAACGGCATCTTTCCTCCAGCTTATAGGATCATTTGTCCTATAGTTGGTCAGAATTTGCCTATCTTTAGGACATTCACTCTTTGTCAAATTTGGGAGAAGTCAGTCTAAAGTTTTAAAGTGAGTGAGGACAGGAAGGGAGAGGCAGAAGTAGGGAAAACAGGGATAGACTGACAGTATCATCATATTAAGACCCAAGGATAAACATCCTTAATTAAATAAACATCCCTCACCCTCTGCTGTCAAAAGCTCCCCAGCTACAAGGCTGAGCAAAAAGGAATATAAAAATTTTCCCAGTGAGTAGATGGTAAATTCATGGTCTTTTCAAGTCAGTGTCAATTCTGCCTATTTAACTAGTTACCATTATTTTCAGGAATTCTAGAATATCAGCTTCCTTCAAAGTCAGCTAACCTACCTATGGTGTTTTCTACCATATTCAGATTTTTATTTATTTATTTATTTTATTTATTCTTCTTACTGTTGCAGTTCTGGAAGATACGTCATTTTATTTATGGCCTGAATTTTCTGACCTCCAGTTCCAAAATTTCGTGTTCCAACAGGACATTCCATTCCAAATGTAAAAACCAAACCAAAACATAAACCCTGGCCTCCTAGCTATTCTTGGCAGCCTGTTCTGCTATGCCATCACTACCATAGTATTTTTCCATTCAGCTTCTGTACTCTCTTCATTACTATGTGCTTTGAAAGCTATACATGTGAAACAAATAAAGGAGGAACATATGGGCCATCAAGGTCACTTACTAGTGAAAAGTCCTCCTTTGAGAAGGGACTGCTGCTTTGAGAATGCTGCGATGAGGGATGACCTTAGAGACGATAAATGCTGCTGTTCTTTACTGTGCATGTCACAGATTAATTCACTTGATCTGATCTGATGGTTCCACAGAGTGCTAACCAGAGCTAAGTGCTACTGGCAATAGGAACTGATTGGTTGAAGAGATGTCATTATCTCTGAATAAATGCACTGATAGAAGAGAATCATTTCAGACCAAGAGCTGACGGAAGTAACTGATATATCACCATAAATTTTTACTCATTCATATGATTCCTAATGATGCACATATTTGAGCATGCGTTTCATTACTCGAGTTGCTTCACTTTAAGAACATCCTCTTTTTCTCTTGCCTGAGTATTTCTATTAAAATTCACATCTAAGGTATACTACTCAAGCAAGCACAATTCACTTTATAGTAACAACCTTCTCTTGAACTTACATTGCTCAGTCAAAGAAGTGATACCGAACCCCACGCCCCATAGCGGTCTAACCATAGGAGTAAATAAAACCCACTAGCTCTTTCCTATTCTGCCACTCTGCCCAAGCGTTTCATGCATGCATGGCAGCACATCATTTATGCTTAAGGTTCAGAGTGACTAAGGAATGTGGCAATAGCACCACTGCCTACACCCAGAACACACGCAGTGCCTCTGTGCAGCAACAAATCCAGCACAAACCAGGCACCTGCCCTTAATTCTCCTTAAAAAGTCAGACAGTGGAAAGGAGAAAATAATAGTGACAACAATGCTGATCTTTCACACAGTAATATCTAACCTTCTGAGAGGACTATACTTTTTTTTTTAAGTTCGCAGAGGCATCTTGAAGTTTTTGTTCAGCCATGCATATTCTGAAACGGGGCAAGAGTCGAAGGATATTCGTCTACCCAGCAGTTCTGAAAATGGCAGCCGGCTTTACACTCAGCATTGACAGCCCCTAGAGGTACCCAGAGTCTGTATGAAAGTCATAGGAATCTAAACCGAAGTATACAGAGCCCACTCCCTAAGTCTTCAACCGTATCTGCCAACTGTTTTTACTGACCTAAGAAAACAGTTCAGGTTCATATCCTACAAAGACTTCTACATATGCACTGTGATTACTCCCCATTTACTTCTGAATATTCGCAGAACGTGTGCAAGTCAGTGGAGTACAAACTCACTGCTTTATGGATCAGAGTTAAAATCGTTGAAATGAGAGTCTTCCTAAATGTATCAGTAACCTCTCATACTTCTTGCACACAAATTTCTATATAAAACCCCTAAAAACAGTAAGACTTTCTTAATCCAAATTATAAAGTTGAGACACATAAAAATCTTCAGTAACTTTGCCATCAGAGCATATTTTCATGATTATCAAACCATTTTTCAAAATAGTATGCATACATACTACCCCTATGCTATTTATTCTTTCTACTATGAACATAAGGTTGGAACTTAACTACTTTATTTTTAGCACACTCTACCTCCATAACAGCCACTATTAGAGTGTTATCTGTATCACAGTGGTATTTCTTAATTACATTAAGCCCCAGTGGAGTACCCCTACAAGAACCACTCAAAATTCTCATTTTTCCAAAGAAATAGTTACAAAAAATTATAGTGGGATAACATGCTAAATGTTCTACCCTAAAAAGCACAGTTTAGCTTTGGTTCCTTTTGGAAACACAAAAAACTTCACTACAAACAAGTAGAATTTACATGGGGGGGGGGGGGGGGGGGGGGGCAAATTTCTAACCACACAGGAGACAGGATCATCTTAATTAGGAACTGCTGTTCTTTTTCATTTTCCCATCTACTCACTAATTCTGACATAGTACAGACTCTTCAGTCTTAAAGTTATGCAATAGAGTACTTTGTTTCTACAGAAATTCAAATTATATTTGGTTTTAACTTGAACATTCCTTTCAATTATTTTCATTAAAAAATCCAGAAAATAGAAAATAGACTAATTTTGTGAACAATTTTAGAATGCATCTTCAGCAGCTGTTTATAATTAACATAAGCAATAAAGGGTTCCTTAGTTACTCAAGTACAAAGATTATCACAATTATTGCGAGTCATACATTTATTTCCCCATACTTAGGCGCTAATCCACATAGTCTGGTCCTTCACTGAAATTCTTCTATGTTTTCCCTTAGAATTCTGGGAATAAAGTACGTTTTTAATCGCCCAGGAGAGCAGGTTACCAAGTTACAAGCATATATTAGACAACTGCAAAAAGCAGTAACTTATGATTTCTTTTTTCTGCCTTCAAGTAGATATTTTACAAGTACATGAATAACAATATAAGTGAAAGAAAATCACCTGTGAAATTAGTTTGTTGTGGGTTTTTTATGACCTCTTCCACATGCACAGCGGGATCTATGCAAGAACTTACCTAGAAGTGGAAATTACATACTGACATTGTTAAATGCGTTAAAACTATTAATTATTTGCAAATCCCACATATCTGATGTGAGAAAAACAAACATAAACACAGAACAAATCACAACAAAAAAATTCACAGAACCCAGATGCTTAAAATTCCGAAGAAATTTAGGAATGACATAACGCTTTTATAGAGCTCATTTAAAATAATTAGGATGTAATAACAACGTAGGGCACATTCAAACTCACTGCAAACAAAGGATAATGCCATGTTTTCCTAGCTTCAGTAATTTCCCTCATTTTCCTCCATTGTACATGCTAGACATAATGCTTATGGTCTGAAAAACGACTAGAAAATTGTACCTTTTATCATCTCTTATTGTTTCCCAGTCATTCCATATTGCATTTGTTTATCAAAGCAACGCTCATACCATACTCGCACAACTCTAGAATTTCTTTTGTCCCTTTTCTGCTTCATTAGAGGATATTTAACAATATCAACTATCAATTTCCTTGGCAGGTTTAAATTAGGATAGTTATTACCTGATCAATCAATTACTCATTCACGTCAGTAACTATTTCACACATGTCCTGCTTTCAGGAGTTCAAGCTACCTTCTCTTCCATTACGCAGGGCAGCTGTTATTTCATTGCTTCCTTTTACTATGGCAGTATATCAGGTAAGTTATGTTCACAAATGTCTTGTTTCAGTTGAGTATTTGTCATCTGCAGCCATGAACTTCATTATCCATATTATAAGGAATTTGATTTTGAGTTGGCAAAATTTCTTTTCAAATGAAGGATGCAACCTGAGATGCTTCACCTGAACATGTCATCCATTGGACTACACAGGAGACATGTCTGGACTCTCCCTACATGTAACAAACATTGACAAGGTTTATATCTTTAAAAAATGGACCAAAATTGTAAGGACCAGAACTGCAAGTGTTGTTACATATTTATGTTCTTTGGTATGTTTTGATAGATTGATTAAAATACAACATTTGAGGTATACAAATTTTATCTACTTTACAGAAAGCAAAAAATCTTCCTAACAAAAGAAACTCCTTCTTGGATAATCACCCTGAATTATTACATCCTTTGATAGCTTTTACTTTCCTGCTCCCCTCTTTTGAAGCAGAACAATCTCACAAGAACTTCTAAGTTCGTCACATAGATGAAGAGATCTTTTCTCCTTTGCGATACAGAGAACATAGATTTTGATAACCTGGATAAAAATCTGACCTTATACACATGCATGCATTAGGCATGACTTTGCTCTAAATTTATCATAAATCCTGAGCATACTTTTAATAATTCTTGCACATAGAACAGAATTCTGCTGTACACTCTGCATTCAAACACTGAGGCTAGGAAGAAAAATTCAAAGTTTCACCAGTTTAAGAATAAACTGGTACCATGTGCTACCTTGTCCCTGTATTTTAAAAAGGAATCACTGAAAATTCTTACATAGTTGAATGAATTGTTTTCTGAAGAATTAACTGCAGGCTTGCATTAGACTGCTCGAACTTTCTCACATTTGAAGGAATGCAACAAGCAACAAATCAGGACTTCAGATCAGGTTTCTTTTTTAAAAATAAATAAGCATATATACTAATCACTACATAACAATCTCATATTAATATAAAACTAATATAATGAGCAACCTCATGTTAGCTGAATTAATTATTTCCATTCCTATGTATTTAAGTTCTTCCCTTCTGCTAATCCATTTATTTTCTCTTTGTTTAATTTTTCTTGTAAGCTCCCTGACTTAATTTTAAGGTTATGTTTTAGTCTTTCTGCAATTATATTCATATTGTCAGAAACCACATGGAGATTACTGGGTCCTTTTTCCAGGTGATATATTAACTCCTAGATGAAGGCTTGCATATTACTCAATTCAAAAAAGCATTCATAATGCTCACTTCAAAATAAGTTGTCAAAACACGTTTGCATAAAACTATTTTACTCTGATAAGTTGTACATGTTGCTTTTTGAATCCTCCTTAGACAGTTGCTTTTGTTCAACTTATCAATACAGCAATTCTCATTTAGAGCTTAATTTTAAATCATACTTTTTTTTATGTCTTTTTTTTTTCCTATATTTTGTTCCTCTGCAGAACTAATTAAATGAACATTTACTATGACTTACTTTTGCCAGTTATTTTTTTTGTGTTCCAGATTAAGACTGCAGTTGCCCTTCCCAAGAACTGAACCCTAACAGCTTTATCAAGGATTGTTTGAATTCCACAAATATTGTGTATTCTCTCAACTTTTAACCATTTTACATTAAAGATATTTATATAAAAGAAACAAATCCAATTGTCTCAGAATTTCAGCACTAACATAGCTCCTACCAACACACATGCCAAGGTTTATATGAAGAAATCTATCATATATTTTCACTCCAGTGTAGTCAGAGCCCCATGACCGACAGAAAAAATTTCATTTTCAATCTCAGTGGTGGTGTCTCTAATTTCTGGGTTTGGTAGCTCTTTCCAAATAAACTCTGACAATTAATATTGAGAAATAAAGGAAGTCAGGGGAATTCACATACATCATGTTATGAGGCACAGCTCTCTAGGCCTTCTTACGCGTACACAGTCACACAGAAAAGAAAAAAAATGAAACATCCATTTGAAAAAAGCAGAGATGTAAGTGCACCTCAGAACAATTTTTTAAAAACTGCAGCAACTGAAGCATGACATGTACAGTACAGAAAGAGAGAATTTCAAAAGGCATGTATTATCACTGTTGGAGGGCACATAATTCCGGTATCCACAATGGATACTGGAAGCCTGCTCAGACAGGGCAGCAAACCAAAGCTCTAAGCTTTGTCCCTTAAAGGACCACTGGTCCCTGACAACTTTTGTGACAAAAAAATGTCACAGTCACAGGAAAGAAGAAAATTTTAAGTTCACATCGAAAATTACAGTATATGGTGCTTTCCACATTATACAATTATTTGGTCACTACTGTGGAGCAAATATGGGCCTGTACTGCAAACGCAGCGTGTCCATGTCAACACAGTTCACGTCCAAAGCTGCCGCAAAATCACCCTAGTGAAAAGCTCAGATTGAAAGAGCTGAATAAAGGCTTTAAGAAGAAGCAATGTAATAAAGCACGGAGAAACACTACTCAAAACTAAAACTGACAGAACTGTTTAACTGACAGAAGTGACTCTGGCACTTAAGGTAACGAAAAATGCACTAAAAACCAGATAGAAATACATACACAGTATCTTTCACTGCCAAAATCCTCGCAGGATCCTATCCAAGTCTTCAAGGACAGGCCTTCTTTCAGTTAACTGCAAAATGTTATAGAAGTTCATCTAGAAATGTTGTTACTCTTACAGTAATATAAAACAATTCAGTAACTGACTAATTATTAATTGAAAATAAGGAACTTTTGCTAATCTCCAAGCTGCAGCTCCAAGAAACACCTCTGCTTGCTCAACAGCCTTGGCTTTTCTACAAAATACCAGAAAAATCCAAATTATATTTTATCCACAAAACACTGTTACATACTTTACTAGGAACTAGGAATATTCGTATCTCATTCTTTTCCCATCAGTTAATCTATGTAAGCGCAAGAAACGGCAAGAGACAGATACTTAAGCAAACATTTTACATTACAAATTTATGAACACAAATAAAATAATATTTAATTCCAACAATTCCCATATATAAAGGCGGGGTGAGGAAATCATTGGAATATCGTTACCCTTAAAACTTACAAGTGCAAATTTAACCCAGTGTTTGTGCACAAGGGAAATGCAAGCCAAACATGGATGTCTAATTCCGTTGCTCTTGTGCTCACTACATCCTAACCAACTTTTAGATGAGAGGGCAACAACAAATGGAAAAGGACATGCAAACCTGAACTGCAAAGGGAATGGCTACAGGGCAGTTGAACTGAAATTGAATAACAGAAGCGGTTTCTATCCCCTGTAAACAAATGCAAAATCCTAGTTCATTTGGCAATCAACATTTATAAGTGAACTTATACTCTTTTTAGCTAGAGGTGGCATGAAAAGCTTTTGGCCTGGCTGATGATGGACTACGAGAGATGACACCGACAACTACTCGCTTTTCAATCTCTCTCAGCATTGACACTCGGGACCAGCAATTCTTAATATTACAATTCATGGAGTTGTTATCAATGACTAACAAAAGATACAGCTAGTTATAAGTGAGAAATAGGCTGGTTCATTTCCTTCAAAGAAAATAACTTCAGTGTAAGAAACTGTTGCTACAGGGAATCAACTGACAGTGAAAGCCTTGAGACAGCACACTAACACAGAATGACATCAGAAAAAAAAAAATAAAATTGGTTTATATCAATTCAGCCAGCTGCTGAAAAACACTAAAGCAGAATGTATAAATCTGTTTTAATATTCACCATTTCAAGATTTCAGAAGCATATTTAAAAATTGATGCAGGGCATATTACTCGTGAAGTATATTCATTTTTCTGCATGTAATATCACCTTATGAATGTACCCAAATGAACACGCACATTTCCTTTCCCTTTGTAAAACAATCAGGGTGCTTAAATGGTAAGTAAGTATACGGTGTAATCTGGAGAAGACTCCAGCGTTCTCTATATACTCTGAACATTGGGACTGAAATATCTTTCATTTTTGGCTTGCACTTATTAGGCTTCCTTAAAACTAATTAAAGTCAAGTATTGTTTATCTCTAATCACTGTCAGTATATTGGGAAAGAATTTGATACTTTATTTCTTCATCTAAGTGCAAATACAGCACAGCCTACAAGAAACCACCTCAGAGACTGGATAGAGAATCATCTACAGTTACTCTACAAGCTCACCAAACTTTATCAGGTCCATATACATTTTCATTTAATTTTTCCAGTATTTTTATTCATTTTTCATGAAAATTCAACATAACCATTTTAAGAGAGAGATCTTCTATTACAATTTCTAGCAATAAGATGTGTAAACTATTAAAAAACAATACATAGATTTAAACACCTGAAGATGAAACCTTGCATTTTTGATTTCTCAACAGAAGCTGCTCTGTGAGCAATGGAACCAATGAAATTCAGTTGCTGATAAGATATATAAGATGGGGAGGGGACGACGGGACACACAACTGACTATCTTTGGTGCCTTACAAGGTACATTTACTGATGGACACCTTCCTAGACCTGAGGCATTTTGAAATACGCCCTCTCTTCTGATGGCTCCCCATAGTACAAGCATTTAAAATTTCTCTGCTATTTTGCAGGAAATTAGCTATCTCTGAGATCTCTCAGGCTTTCATCAAAGTCAGCAGACATGGTGAACAAGTTCAAAATTTAGGTTGAAGAAGTTTAAAGAGATGCAGAAAACACCATCTCATAACCCTTGTTACGAGCAGCTAAAAATGCCTCATGCAACTTTTCAGTCCTAATCTCTCTTAGTACTTCCATCTTCCAAACTCACTTTGAACGTGAATCATATTATTTAGACTGTAAAATATAAAGTGTGATGCATAATTGTAATCTAACCATGCAAGAAGTAGCTTTCTGAAATTACCATTTTTTTCAAAACTGAATACAAATTGTACACTCAATAGACTAAAAAGAAGCATAACTTCGACTTGTAAACATACTTCTAGTGGCTTAATGAGCAAGAATGAGCCTACTTTGCACGTTCTTTCATGAGAACATTCCAAAGGCAAAGTCTAATGGTTGGGTTTTTGTTTCAGTATGAAGGCTTAGCTTCAAACGTCAGCAACGGGCTGAAAAAGCTAACTTAGACTATTTCTACTATTATACTGTTTCATCCAGTTTTACTTCTTTTCTATGGCACAGAAAGAACATTTTCCAGCATCTTAAAAAGACTTAGCTATTTTCTGTGCATTTCACTTCTTCCTATCTGCAGCCAAACTAGTAGTCTATGTAGTAAAGTTATTATCTGTATATTAATCAGTAGTTACTCGTTTTTACAGTACCTTCTTATTCTCACATCTATACTTACACTGATGGTCCTTACTCTTCCAGTGGAATTTCTCTATGTGCACAATAAGCTCTGAGTTCTGCCAATGAAGTACCTGTAATTCTTTAAGTTCCCATGCCTGATTTTCAGTCCCTATGCACCTTCGTTTATCTACTGCCCCTAAACAGAAATGAGCTAGAAAGAACACGCATGACTGACTCCCCAAAGGGCCCTTCCTTTCAAGGAGCATAAAACACTACATGAACAACCTGGATTCAGATCCATGGCAAAATGTAAATTTGAAAACGCAGCATCAAGTTGCATGAGGGCAACTGTAAGAAGTTTGTCTTCAAAGTCCACACAAAGACATGCAGTCATAGAGATAGGTATTAGACCTATGTCTAAAGAAGTATCTTCAATAAAAGCAGCAACATGACAGGACCAACCAAGAACTTAAGCAATGAAGAGAAACCATAATAAACAGGTCACTTGCATACTTTGCTCTGGAACACTTGCTGCACTACCAAGCTGAAGCAAAAAGAATGGATTGATGTTCAATAGCTAAATATTAAAAAAATCAACTGTATTTTTAATTGGCATTTCATTAGTTGTGCTATGTACAATTAGGTAATAAAATATGAAGTGATACATAATTCAAAAACATAATTTAAAGATCTATTACATAGGTCCTTTTACAACAGCTATTAATCTTCAGACATCTTCTATAAAGATTTACTGCATTAAATCACAGAAGGAGAGAGGGAGCAATCCTGATTTACATTAAAATAAGAGAAAAATGCAACAGCTCTGACATTTACCCAGGTACCCAAGTTATCCTCAGGCACTTGGTCTCATCTCTCATTTTAGCAATGAAGTTGTTCAGAGAAAAACAGTTCCTGTATGTCATATACAGATTAGCCTGCTTCTTGCCAAGTGAGCTCTCTGTCAAATCTTTCTGCTGTCCCAAGCTAACGTGTACTTTATAATGTACGATTATTGTGCTAGCTCAGAAACATGGCAGCAAAAGGGACATGAGAAATAATATCCTCCAAATTAAGGTAAAAATATCTGAACAAATATCACATTAATAATTTCATTCAGGTAGACACACTTCATTCAAGTAGTGTTACCGACAGAAGCATACTGGTTTGAAGGAGAAAGGAAAGAGGCATGGATTCCCTGTAACACTACACAATACGCAGGTAATATTAATAGTCCAATTTGCCCATTTCTACATACACATGCATTTTATAGTTATAGAGCTTCCAATTCATTGTATGTGAAATGACATTTTAAAACAAAAGTAATTTCTACTTTGTTACACATGATAAACATATTTCTATCCATGCAGTTCTTCCTGAAACAACTGGGAAATTGTTTGTACAGAAGGTGAAGGAACCACACCTGTGATGTTTTCCACTTGTAGAACTGTGTATTTTTCTTTCCACAACATGGGAAAGCTTAGCATTAATTCTTTTTAGCCAAACATGTAATTCCATTTTCATGCAAAACATTCCAGTGCAAACTTAACTTCTGAGTAGACATTTAAGTTCTTTTGCTGAACTAAAGCTTTTACACTCTTCCGACTTTTAATACTCCTGCAATCAAAAAAGCAAGCAATGACAAGAATAATCTTGTTAACTTCTAAGTAAAGACAACCTTCAGTCGCTCTAATTCAGGAGATATTTCACCTGGGTCAGAGACTTTTGCTTTGCTTTCACGTTTGGTTCCGTACTTCCAAATTACAACTGAACTATTCGCACATTTACTTACCGCCACAACTAGTACTTTTTAGATCAATACAAAGATAGTCTCGAAGTAACTTAACTTCTATCGCCTTACATGAAAATTTGAAGTCCTCATATGTGATTTGAGCTTTAACAAGAACTATGAAATAGGAAACTCTAATCCTTTTTCTGAACGTTATGTTACAAAACTGAACTCTAGACCCTGTAGTACAAATTTCAACATACACTAATGTTCAAAAACTCAACAGGAGCCTTGTAACTCTCTACAGAGATTTAAGTTTTTGGCAACCTTTTCCAAAGAAGAATTATGCCCTTCTTAACTCCTACATAAGGGCTAAAGTAGCTTTGCTTATACACAATGAAGATCTTTTTATATTTTTGAGATCAGGAAGAAATTTTCATTGAGTAAGAAAAACGTACAGAATTTTCTAACAGGATTACAATAATGCAAACCCTCTAAATTAATTGGAAATTGAAGAGCTATTTGTCAGCTTAGACATTCCCCCTCCCCATTCTGCAAATGCTTACTTGGATAAGAATCTGGTATGGCTCCATAAAAGGCAGGGAAAAGCTCAGCTGAAGACCTGTGGTTCACACGTGGATACAGGTAATGCAAGCTGTATGACTGACAAAGCATGCAAATTTGAACAGGTACTGACATTTGCATCAATTGGCAAAACAGTACGTACTTTGCTTTAGTACAGCGAGCAATTCACGGAACTATCTGCCGTGGAAAACTAAATACCCCAAAGTCCCAGCAACAGCAGCTGAATTACGAACTACAGAGCCATTATTTTATATGCAGTTAGGAAAAGAAGGGAGCCTCTCGCACCACAAACAGTGCATGTCTGTTGTTTATCATTTCAGCTCAACCAATACCAGTTTAAGGTGTCCTATCAAACATCTACCTTCAAATTAAATGTATTTTATCTATATATAATAAAATAAGGTTGATATACAGTGTCTGACAAAAAAACACTTTATCTACAGATTCTGATAGACAGCAAATCAAAATAATTCAAGCAACAAAATGCACTTTGTGGAAGTAGCTTATTTCACTGTGTAGGCTAAATGTATTTTGAGGAAGGATTACATTTTGTTTGGCAATTTATTTTATTGACAAAGCGTTTTTCATCAGATATTGCTTCGCATTTTGTAGACAAATGCATGTTGTCAAATACCCTATTTCCTTTGGTGGAAGAAAAGTATTTTTTCCACAGATTCTAAACTTCTCTGGAGAGCACAATGGATTCCACACAACAGTAGGTTCTACGGAGAAGGAGTTTGTTTTATCAATTTGTTACACATAGTATGATTAAGAGTACACCTGGAATATATAATAAAAAATGCCTTTTAGTGTTGACACGTATGTGATTGTGATATGTCACAGTAATGAATAATTGTTATAGTACGATAAAAAAATAATACCTAAGTAACTTTGGGTTCTGTAATTCTAATTTATGTAGTAGTTTTACTGAAAATTTACCCTCAACTCAAAATAAGTATGAGGTCTTTTCATTGCTTTCTTTCAGAAATATTTTCTTATATTACAGGAGTACAGTGTCACTTTATCAGAAAAAGAACCTGTTCTAACATTGTGACAGGACCTAGATCCAACTTAAGGCGATCACTTCAGATTGTTCTTAGGCTAGTTTTAACAAACAAACAAACAAAAACACAACACAAAAACCCTCAAAAACCCCTCCCAGCCCCACAAAAACCACAGATGAAAGCATCATTGCAAGAATATTGATTAATTATATTCATATGCAGTTACGACAACAGTTCAGAAAAAAACCCACGCAGATCCTGAATATTCAGTCCAGTTAAAGTAGACCTTTTAACACATCTATTCTAACACCTACTTAAAAAAATATTAACTTCACATGTACATTTTCTCCTCTCTTACCTCTGTTACCAATTGTAGTAATTTCAAGTTAAACCAGAATTAAACTTGAAACATGAAAAACTGTGTCTTATTCACATTAGCGTTAAACCGACTGGGATTCATTCTTTGAATATCAAAGAAGTGTTCTTCATAAGAAGTCTGGCTGTGAAAACAACTTGTGGACAGACATCACGAAGAGCTGCAGAATTATCAGCTGTTACCTTTGGGGGTAATTTACCAAGAAGGTTAAAAAGGCACCCATTTGCTATGGAAGCATTTGAAGGGTTATAGCCATTAAACACATGTGGAAGCACTGTTACTGAGAGTGCTATCTTCATCAAGCACCCTGTTTGCTCTTTCTTTTTCACCCAGTGTTACTTTTTTACTTTAATGATAAAAGAATTAGTTATTTTCTTCTAAATAAATTCAATCCTAAGCAAGTAAGCAAACCCATGGACAGCAACAGACAGGTTGAACATGAAACTTAAATACACAGAGAGTATGAAAGAAAATGGGCAATTTACTCCGAAATACTCTGTAGGAATCACATATGTTTATTTAGAAAAAGCACCAATATGTAAGCAATGATTTTCCAAAATCCAGGAAACACTGAGACAGCTGCTGCCAAGGGAAATTTTGCCTTTCAATGAAGGGTAAAGTGGAAAGAAGCAACAACAACAAAAGTGTCAGCAGAGAAGACATCAGGCAACTGAAGTTTCTGCTCTTCTTATCTCAAACCATCTTACTCTTTTTCCACCTGGCAGTCATCAACTTTTGGGCACTCCTACAAAACTAGGGCATCTTGCAAAGAACCACACTGATGAATGTATTATTTCTCCAAGTGACAAAGCATTTCCTCACTGCCTGATTTGCAACTATCGTGAAAGAACTTATGCCATCTCCTGCTTCCAAGAAAAGGCCTCCTTTTGCAACAATTCAGCAGAGAGAGTAAGAAGCTAACCTAAGGAACCGCACGTGCAAGTTCACATGAAATGCCTGACCACAGATTCCATATTCCTGTTCCAATCACATTTATAGAAGATGACACTGGCAGTCAGATCTAAAGTATTTAGCTACTCTTATTTAAAGGATCAGTATCTGTTTCACCTGGAACAAACTGAATAAACTCAACACCTACTAGGAATAACCATCTACTTCAGCAGCCAGCATCAGGCAGAAGACTGCTGACAGAGAAGCAGACATCCTTTACAGCAGCCTGCGATGCCTCCCTGCCTACACAGCAAGACACCAGGGTTTGGTACTTTTGTAAGGCTCTTCCCTGCAACAACGATACCTGCCATTTTTGTAACACTGTCCCTGACCACAACTGATGAAAGCCTTCCCGCTTCTGAGGTCCTCCCGCAGATACCTTTCCTCATCGCCCATCCACAAAAGTTACTGTAGGATGAATAGAAAATGGTGCCTGTCTTCACTAAAACTCAGCCTCTCCCCTCCCAGTCTTCCCAAAACCATCTTTCTTTACCTGCCTACAGCAACCTCACCCCTGAGGAGCTCTGATAAGAAGCTCCACTTTCAGCACGATGGATACGAAGGATGCGCACTTACTGAGGAGTCAGGAATGGTTTGTATGTTTGTATTTTGGACTACTCTGCAGATCTAACTTGAATGCAGATGGCTTCCACTACTGCTTTAGCACAACCTAAGGGGGAGTATGGCCTGCTATCTAAAGCTCCCAGCAAAACGGCATTTGGGCAGCCTGCCCATCTGTCTGATGTGCTGGCCAGTTAAAAGGATTACAGCCATAGTTTACTGCTCGTTCCTCAACCCAACTAATCAGTTATTCCATGAAGGAAGTTCTCAGTGTTCTTGGCCCTCATACAGGCTCCAGATGGTTCTTTGGTAAAGATTCTCAAAACCATTTTTGCCACCTACATGTGCCAGAAGTAGTCTCATGCAGAATTATTATTTTCAGGGTTAGAGAGAGACAAAGAAAAAGAAAGCATCAGGGAGAATACAAACATGATTAAAGGTTGTAGCTTAACAGTACTCTCTACTTTTTCCTTCTCTAGCTCAAAGTTTTGCTGGTCCTTGGTGTAAAATGCAAGTCAAAGTCTTTTTCCTGCTGTACACATGCTATAGTCAGAAAGCACTACAAGCAATAAGAGAATATGCGTGTGTGTCCACGCCCCAAAAAAGTAAGAAAAACAACAAGATACATACTCTGCAGAAGCATCCAAGAAAATCTATCGTCTGCCTTCAGTGTGCAAGTGCACTGAAAGAGCAACTTGGTAGTAAAGCATGCAAAATGAATGACACTGCTATTTATTTCATTGTATAAGGTAACCAAATTGGGAAAACACTAGCAGTCCTTTAGTAAATCCAAACTATTATTGATTATTTTCTCATGCTTGATACATTTGAAAGTGGATTTCAAATCTACAATCACGACCTTTCCAGGGACTGAGGTTAGGCTGGCCATCATGTACAAAAGGCACAAAATTAGCTTTCTATCAGTCTGGCTGCACCTCTCCTCCTCAAAGATGGTACACCCACAGGTCTGGAATTAGAC
Source organism: Chroicocephalus ridibundus (assembly GCF_963924245.1). Taxonomy (NCBI): domain Eukaryota; kingdom Metazoa; phylum Chordata; class Aves; order Charadriiformes; family Laridae; genus Chroicocephalus; species Chroicocephalus ridibundus. Next base: position 6,479,766 of record NC_086294.1, read on the forward strand.
TTTGCTTGTGATGAGCAAAGCAAAACTGGCATTGCATACTTAATCTTTTTCCATAGTATCCATCATTAAGATTTCTCCCCATCCATCAGTGGACCCATAAACACCTATAAGTTCCTTTTGCAATGACCATACACTCCTTTAAGACTCCTGCTTGTTACTCTGTCTAGCTCTTGCTAGTTTAGCTCCAGTTGAGTTTAAGCTGATTTTGCCCACGTGACCATTCCCCCCCCCCCCCAACACTGTTGCTAATCTCCATGTGATGACTTTGTAGGTTCACACTGTGAAGAAACAAGTTTCATTTTTTGCACTAGTTTTCAAGCATGTATGCAGGCCCATCCAGGCACAGTTAGCTCTAAATGACAGTCCCTTGTCAAGACTATGGTAGTAGCAAAGGTCCTTTCCTCTCAACACTGCAAAAGTAAGTCTGTTTCTCTTGGCTTAGAGAGACCAGTTCATACGCTGATCCTGCAGTCCTTGCTCACTTCTTTCTACATCTCTTACATGTGTCAATGTCTTGCGATTTAGGAATGCACTCTTGGACATACAGAGGAAGGTTATGATCAGTAAGCCTTTTTGAAACCAAATACCAGCTTTAAATTGGGTTATCAAAATCTACACAAAAAAGTACAGTAATTTGAGAAAGAGCATCACTATAAACACAAAGTTCATATTTTGAATTAATTATACTGTTTCATATTGTAGACTGACATACAAAAATATATATTTGTAAGGCCATGCATATTTAGTCCTCTGTCTTCAAGGCAAACTTTGCTGACTTGCTTTGAAGTTGCAAATTAATAAAACATTAGGTGCAACAATCCACACATTGATACTAAGTATCTCCTAAATAAACCAGAACTAGTCAAGCTTACCCTTGTCTCTGTCACACAGAGACATCACACAATAAATGCACTATAAGAGCCGATAGATTATAGCTCACCTAACCAGCACAGGTTAACTAGATCTAATTTTGCATGTCTTATTATCATCCTAAAACATCTTGGCAACAATTAATAGCTACCCAATTCATAGAAATTGCTTTCATTCTTTTTGAAGCAGCTACTCTCTTTGAATGTAATGACTAAGAGAAAAGAAACAGATGTTTCTGTTGCTAAGGAGATTGAATTAAAAAAAAATGAGATAAAGCAAATATTTAGAATATTTTTTAAAAAGGAGAATTCCTTCCACTTGGATTTAACTACTTGCTTTATAACCAGCAGCACAGCCAGCTATCATGTAACAAAACACCAGTGTGTTTCTTTTTTTGGATTGTGATTGTTCTACTGCAATATATTCTGCATATTCATTCTGGGACAACACAGCATAACAAATGAAGATGCCTAGACGCATACACCAGCATCTCTACATCTTGAGTAGCTGCAGATGCTCATTGTCAAAAGCGGATATCTGCATAATAAGCCAGATTTCTGCTAAAGTGAGTGAAACTTCAACTGTCCATGAAATGTGCGACATTACAGTTAAGACAAAGCTAATATTAAAAAAAAAAAGAAGAAAGATGCAATCTTGTAAAACAGAAAGTCTCTCTAACAGTAGGCAAATTGTTTTAACGGATGTGTTCACATTACTGTAATTAACCTTGTGTTGTACAAGCATGGACCGCATTACTGACCTAACTTTTTACAGCCCCTAGCAAAGACCTGCATGGAGTAAAGCTGCTTTTACTCTACATACTCAAAAAGGCAAGATTATGCCCATCTGCCACTAAAACCCGTGTGTGATAGGTTAAAAAAATAAAACAAAAATCCAGTTATATCGAGTTTATTATACCAAAAACATAATTTTAAATTATTCTGCTGAAATTCATACTTTGAAAGTTAAGTATATTTTAATTTTCTATAGTAGATCAGGTAAGACAATGGTAGTCTTACCTGGTAGTTTCTCCACTTCAGGTCACTGTAAACATACTAACATTACGAGAAATGTTTATGTAGATGACAAACTTGTATAAAGCACGGTGAAGCTGCGAATAAATAATAGCTTGAAGACAACTAGCGAAGCACAACATTCCCCGCATACAACTTCAGATTTAAATGAAGAATAAAAACATAGAACGAAAATTATATGTGCCATGAATCATCTTGCCTCATATACCTACTGGAATTGCAACACTGATACAGTGCAGCATAATCTTGTCACTCTCCAGTGCCCTACTGACATGTTTTTCTACTGCATTATTAGCACCCTTGGAGGACTCCCTATTACTCAAAACTGATTTATTCTTGCAAGGTATCTTGCTCACTCTAATATCTCCTTTCCTGCAGTCAATAGCAGCCACCTCCAGGATGACATCTGAGCCTGTTTTCAGGCTTACTGTAACTGATTCATGTCCCAGCTTCAGTAGCAAATATATATAGCTGTCAGATGGAGTACTGATGGTGGTAGCTCTTCCCGATACCAAAATGTCTCTAAGCACTGAACATTTTGATTTCTCACTGTGATGGCAGTTTAGCTCTACCTACTTCTTCTGCTTTCTTTCTATAAAGCCTGATTTTTGAAGATCCTTTCCAAGCAGATACAGCTTTCTGACTAAAAGTTAACTTGGAATTTGTTTTCAGACTGGTTCAGAACTGGAGTGTATTTTTTAACAGGTATTCAAAGCTTAATGAACCAGTTTATACCTGCTACTTTGACAAACACAAATAGCACAATCAAAAGCAACGGAAAAACCTGGAAGAAAAATCTCTATTTTCACAAGATTCCCTTCTCTTTAATTTTTTTTTTCTTTAAATACACAAAAATAAGCTGTTCACGAGGGCAAAGGCATCAGCCTGGCCTGGAATGAATGGAACTGAAAAGCAGCTCATTCCTCACATGTGTGCTCTATTCCACCGAAACCATTTATCAGACACCTACACAGTCACACTACCTCAAACTCCAGTCACAAAGTAATTGCAGACAGAGGGTTCCTTCCAAGAAGGATGCTGACTGCGAAGCTTTTCCTTTTCATGAGGTAGCTCCGCAATACTTCAGTTCAGGATTCATCATCAAACATGAAGGGCTACACCATGCTCAAGCACACAGAATTTCTTTTGAAACCATATCAGTAAGACCCCAGAACAGATTCCACGAAAATCTAGAACTGCCATTACTGAGTTTTCAGTACAGGAGAGGATGGATAAAACCATAAATAAAGGACAGATAACCAAGAGTACCACAGCTAGGATTTTACATTTTCCTTCACATCAGATACCCTTATTCAGTGCTTGTAGCCAGTTACACAGAAGCATTTCATAGAGCATTGCCTGTCACGAGCTGTAACTCTTTTCTGTGGGCTCTCCAAGGACAGCCACAGAATGCCATTTCAGAGTTCCTAGTCAAGATCTGTCCATTTCAGCCTTACTTTACGAAGTAATCCTAACACTTCCTTCAAGCTTGCATTTTAGGACAGTCTGAATATTCACAGCATTTTCCCACCATCCTTTCACCCACAGTCCATGTTCCCATAGAAGCAGAAAGATGAGTTTTCTTTTCAAAATTGTGACATATATTAAAATCTCCCCTTGGTTAGAAAAATCAAAGTTCAAAGCGCAAATGTGTTTTGTTTTTTGTTCCACAGAGCCTCTTTTATACAAAAGCTCATATCCCACTGAAGTATACCAAAAATATATGTATTATACAACTTCATGGCACAGAATGCAGATTATTGTTAGTAAAATCTGCACCTAACTCCCAGAGAATCCTTATAAGATACCAAAAACTATGAGCATCTATTTATCAACACTCGAATTGGTATGCTACACAGTAATCAGTCAAAAACCCAGGATTTCAAACATCTAGTTATCTTTGCCAGTATATTCTTACTTGACATTTAGGGGTAATTTTGTATTTTTATACAGTTAGTTTTTCTTATTACAGCCTCTCAGTCTGAATACTCATATCTAGAGTCCACTAAAAGATACAGTAATCCTTTTTTTTTTTTTTTTTTTTTTTTTTTTGTTAAACTTCCTAGGCTTATTGTTCTGCTTGAATTATTCCCATCTTCCATACATCTGACAGAGGCCTGAATTTATCCAAAATAAGATTCAATTTCTCAACTATTCATGCAGGACTTGAGAAATGACAGTGTTTCATTTATTTCCACAAATCAAATCTCGGGTTTTAAGAAATGCTGCTAAATAAATTTCTCCCCCAAGAAGTACTTTTGCAGTGCTAAGGCCAATGTGTGGGCGTACATACTGATAAATGTAACCTAAAACTACACAGGTTAAACACCATTAATATTCTACTAAACTCCATAACAGAGACAGAAATGTAAAGAAATAGTGTCTCTCCATCCTTAAAATATATTTCACTAGAACAAGTAACTGGTGATAATGGCATAATTTACAAAAGCGCAGGTAACATCTTAATCCTACTTCTGTAATCATCATTTATATTACAACAATTCATTTTAACTGAATATATATCCTTGCTTTTTCATCATCATGCTGAACTATTGCTGATAATTTCAGGAAGTGTACATTTTATTGTATTCATTAAAAAAAAAAATCAAAACAATTTTCCATGCATTGTTTCTTATTTCGGATGCATGTTTTAGGCAAGGGATGAGGAATGGGAGAACAATACTGTAGTAATACTGATTTATTGGTTAGTTTATAATTTAGAGTAATTTACTCTAAGTAAGTTTTATGCTTACACAGGATGGTATTCTGCCTTTGCTGCCAAAATAGTTACGCAGGAGAAAGATCAATACCAGAAGTTACATTGGTTTTGTGGTTCCATCTCTGAGTGCAAATATTTTATTTATCAAGTTGTGATTGTGAGTTTTCTGCTTAGGAAATAAAAGACACAACTCTTCAAAAACACAAGTATACCAAAAAAAAAAAATAAAAAAAAAAATCAATGGAAAGGAAATAATTTGCTTTAGGGAAGGATAAGAGCATACTTAAAAATAAAACTGTTTACAAGACTACTTATTTAGAGAATACAGATTTTTCCTCACATCTATTAACTGTAATTTCATCAAAACGATATTTTTTTAACTCTAAAAGATACAAAGAAGTGCATTTATGCAGTCTCATGGAAGTGAATCCATTCAACCAAAGTGGACTTTGGGATTTTGTGGGACGGTTGTTGCGGTTGTTGTTTGGTGGCTGTGTTTTGGTGGGTTTTTGTAGTTTTTTGGGAAGGGGTGAGGCTGTGAGCACACAACTACACAAGAAAGGAGCCAGAAAATTAAACAATTATGAAAAGCAGTAAGCGCAAGCACACTAGAAATCACTGTTAACTCTTACTGAAGGTACCTCTCAGGAGCCGGCCAAAACATAGCACAGGATACCAAGGTATGTGTGACTGGCAGAAGTAGCCCTGGAATTTAGCAGAAATCATGCAAACAAATCTTTGAGCTATAGGCTCAACACCAGAGCATTACTGTGGTGATGGATCCTGTCACTTAGAAGATCCATGAATATTTCACATTATTTTGCATATTTTTGTTCCCTTAAAAATCATTGGAAACTAACAAATCAAACAGGGTAGATAGAGGCACGTAATCCTGATAGTAAAAAAAGAGAGCAACTTCAGCCATTTTCTCAAGTAGTTTTGATTATTCATGCCAATGTGAGTTTACAGAATGTCTTCAAACCATACAGAGTATGCTCTTTTATGCAGAATGGCAGCCTTAAAAATGCAAAAAATTTTGCATCCTGCAGCCCCAGGACTAAGAGGAGCACTGAAGGCAGCAGTGACTGAGAGGCTGTTTTCTTCCCGCTCCCACAGAAAAAGGGAATTTACAACCAAGATGCGTAAAGCTAAGAAACTGAATCCCCCCCCTTAAAGATAAGTCAGGAAGGTTTTGTTCAAGAAGTTAAACTTGTTTTTTCTTTAAGGTAGTTACTTTCTAAAGGCTTTGATCCACCATGATGGGATGATAGCAGCCTTTTGTTGAAAAGAAAGCAAATAAAACCCCAAAACGAAAAGCAAACCTAACAAATATGCTGAAACATCAATGCCACAGCAATGGCCTCTGAATAACACAGAAGATGTCGGAGAAGGACACAATGGAGGGAAGTGAGCCTCAGTACTTGTTTGGGAACTGATGGCGAGCCTTTGTCAGTTGTATAAAGAAGAACAAATCAAAAGGCAGAAACAGGCCTTTCTCAGAGGCTGGGCAAACAACACAAAGGGAAGTAATTGAGAAGTTACCAGCACTTCTACATGGTACCAGCAAATCCACAGGAACACAAATTTAATGAGGGAAATAAAGAACAGATGGTACTGGTTCAACACTGCAAAGTCAACAGCAGAGCCATCGACAGGCTGAAAACAAGAGATGTCACCAGCACCCAGGACACAACTCGGGATGAATTCCCAACCCCAAACCAGCAGCTAATGAAAATCCATTGTGGCATGTAGACCGAACATCTCCCAAAACCCCAAAGCCCCCAAAACAGAACCCCTTATCAGCTAAAGTAATATACTATGTGCAATCCTCTGTGGTACTTATGTTCTTCCCCCGTCCTGGGATGGTCTGCAAGGACTCCTCTCTAAGCTGGAGGAATTGGTGGAAATCGTCTTAAGCAACCACTTCACTACTACTCAAGGAAGGCTCTTCTCACAAACACCACAGCATTAAGCTCTCTTGTCCTAGCACGTAACTTGACTCACATCAGACCCGTAGCAAACTCCCATAGCCATACAAGGGGGAGCAATAGGACGGATTTTTTTTTTTTTCCTCAGTACCTAAAAATCCTTCCTGGCCTCAATATTTTCCAGAGCAATGTAAAAAAGCGATATACAGGATATAGCCACCATTTTGAAAGGTTTAAATGGACACATTCTCCACCTCAGTTACTGCAGGGAATTATGAATGTGATTTCACATTCAGCTTTGCTCCTGACCTGCTGTCTGACCTTGGGAGATCACTCGGTGTTATTCAGGCTCCCTCATAAAAAACCGGCAGCAAAACCAAACAAACCAACCAGCCCTACCCACACAAAACTACAGCAGGGGATTTTGAGATTGAGCTGTTAGGTGGTTTGAAATTTTCACCGAGGACCTAGTTCTGCAACCTTTTCCTGACAAACTGCAGTTGAGATACAGAGCAAAAGTGAGAGCTTCTGGACCAACAACTTTTATCACTTAATATTTCTTCTCCAGGAATTTAGTATGAGAAGTACTTGTCGATCTGTTCTTTAACTATTTGAAGATGGGCTATGAAGATACCCTAAAAGAAACGAACTTTTACATAGAGTATATAGATACGTTTATAATAATAAAAACAATCTTCAGGAATTCCTTATTTTATTTCTCTAATTATACAGAACTGTCAGAAAACTGTCATGAAACTCAGACTCGTAAAAAAATAAAAATAAATTAAAAATAACTCCACAATCCGACCAGATTTTCTTTCCCAATAGGAAGAATTACTTATACTGAAACATTTCTGTTTTTCTCACATTAACATAAACTTTGAAAATTCAAAGATTCAGGCACTTATAATTTACTTTATAAGTAGGGAGCACGGATCTTAATGGTCTAAAACCTGAAGAAATACAAAGTCATGGAGTGAGAAAATAACTTTTTAGTAGAAAATATCTAGTGACAACCAATTGACCCATTGCAAGCCATGCAGAACAATGTGTTGATTTTTTCAGTGTGAGTGAACTTGCTTGGAATTTCCTTGCAATATCTAAAACCCACATTTTTCGCCATGCTTTGTGATACAATTTAAAATGTTATATTAAACCAACTCCAATTAAAAGACTTATTTTGCAAGAGGCACAATGTAGAAGTAGTTTATTAAGAAATATTGCCACTGAATTAAATGGCTTAAGTAAGAATTGTATTTGGTAAAATTAAAATTCACAGGAGAAAAAAAAAGAAGTAAACAGTTTAAAATTTTTATGGGAATCAATCAACTGAAGGTTATACTTCCTTTACTCTTGAGCTACTCCTAAGCAAGATAGCCTACTTCCTCTGCTGGACACATTGGGATAAGTGTGTTACTGTATGTAATTACATGAATTCCCACAGTGTATGTACAACATTAATTAAATCATAGGGTGTCTTGTGAGCATTCTGTCCAGCAGTTAGAGACACCACAAAGAACAGATAATTTGAAAGGTGGTTCTCTTTGTTTATCTTTTCTTCGCACACCATATATTATAGTATACGCAGATTTACAACTTTATGATATGCAGCCGTTCGTACAGACTAAGTAGTTTTTGTTGTGTTAAGAATCTGAATAAAAGGTCCGCTTGAGTGAAGAAAAATTTCTTTTGATGCCAGGAGCAGTAAGTTCCTAACATCCTCATTTGATCCTGAGCTTGTCAGGATGGGCAACTCCAGCAAATGAAAATCCAGGTAGGTAGGAAAAAGGCGTATTTCTCTTAGTGAAGCATCCTGAAGTAATACAGTTGGGCTGGAAAAGACTGAACTAGATTCTGTAAAGGAAAGTGCTGAGACAAATTGCCTTCCTCTACAAAAACACTTTCCTGCAGAGATCTTTCTAGGCATTTTTCAAGCATAGATGGAAGCACTTCGGTCGACAATATAAACACCATTTCAGAGCAAAACAACATACAAAACTGCAAGTTGTGAATACTCACTGAAAGGGGAGGTCGGCAATGCTCTGTTTTGCAGTTGTTACGGGTGGTGTCTTTACCTCATCAGGTGAGACAGAATTCTTAATGTGTTGGGCAATGAAAAGCAAGAACGATCTGTCAGAAAGAAAAAAAAAAAAAAGCATAACTTTAACAAAAAATGAACTCTAAAATACTAGTAAAAAGCAGAGACTTTAGACATACTTTAGTGCTTATCTCTGTTTTTAACTTCCAAAAGGGCAACACCATCTACCCACTCCAGGATGTAAAAAGTAATCTTCTAGACGCATCTTTCCTTATGCCTCTCATTTCCCCCCCTCCCTGCCCCAAATATAGACACCCAAGCAACGAAATTGCTTAGTCATTTAATTTTTACACTGCTAAAACTAGCAGAAAGGAGTGGACCACATCCTCTCTACTCAATTCCCAAAGAAAAAAAGACATTACAATCTTGGATAGTATTCCAACACGACAGCTAATACTTTTGTATCAGGACATTTTTCCCTCCAGGTATCTTCATTGCGAAAAGTTTAATTTGAAGTACTCTTAGATGTCACCACTTCACAGACCACTTGCTGCTTCCTCTGTCAATTTATTCTTTTCTTTCTCAGTATGCAATACTTTTTACTACCTGTTGGTTCCCACATTTTCTTCAGAATTTTCATTATTCTCAAAAGCATCTTTGGAAAAGAAAAATTACCTAACATGTCGACAGCCTCAGCAATTGATTTATTTTTCATCTGGTCAATGAAATGATCCAGGTACAGCCACAACTACATGTAACATGACTTGGAAAAAACATAGGTTTCACCTTACATTATGAAATTGAACAACAAGAAATAACAATGAAGAAATGATTGGTCATGCTGCCAAAGAAATTTGAACAGTGGATACCCACCCACTCAAAAAACAAAAAATCACCACAGGCTGCAGGTGGGAACAGACAAGCAAACCATCAACAGTAGAGCCAAACATTTCATAAATACATACAAAAACCTATAAAGACAAGTTACTGCTTTCCATTGTTATGCATGCAACTTTTAAGCAATTTTCTTTTAACATTGAGAGTATTTAACACTGCCAGCATTATCTATTGCTTTCACTGAATTTAAATTAATGGTACTTATTTTTGGTTAAAAAAAGAAGCCTGATGTTCAAGCGCTACTTAACTGCTGAGGTCTATCTCCCTGGAAATGAATAGACATAATTGTATTTCAGGCCAACAGCTTTCCATAAAGCATCAATTATTTAAATAAGACAAAGAATTCGATACACATTGTACATTAGTATCATGTAAAATCTTTAAGGCCAGAATCATGGCATAAGATCTTCTAAGAATATGAATCAATGTGAAAAAACCCCAGTGCTTTTAATTTGCAAATGTGAAAGCTGAAATACAGATAACCTCACTAATTAGAGGTTGGAATGCAGTCTTTACTTTCATAATCTCCTTATTTTCACTATTACGCTTACTTTCTTTTGTGCAATCCTATCAACCTATGCCTCAATGCAAATTACATTTCTATAACGTACCCCATGCTTTAGTAATTCTGTGCCATTTACAGTATTTGTCATAATTTCTAATCCTTTTATAGCTTCGCTGTTTGTTATCACTATTTCAGGAACCACTGAATTTGCAACAGAAACATTTGTAAGGGCAGCATCAGGTTACACTGAGCTACAAACACTGATAATCTACCAAGAACAATAAGTAATTTGTGAGAGCTAAAATGTGCCTCAAGTCAGACTGATGCAAAAACTGGCAACCAGATGTGTAGGATCATCTTTAAATCCTCAAGAAAGACCATCTTATAGAGGCTTTTAAAACCAATTATGGGGAGCTGTCGCCTAACAGAAAGACACGTGTGGCCACTCCCAGCTGAAGTTGGGAAGTATTTTGACTTTGAAAGCCAAAGTAATTGGCGCACAGAGGGCTCCTGCTCAGGCCTGAGCCACGGCACAGAACGTTGCCCTGCTGGCCCAGGAGGTGCCAACAAGTTTCATGTTTCATTATAGGGTTTTTTGGCAAGTTTCTTGTTACCAGGACTGGCTAAAAACCCCATCTGACAAGTTGAAATGTCTCTCTAGATTCTAGAAAATGATTTTTTTAGCCTGATGTGCCTTTCTGTAAGAGAACAGGTGAGAAATATTTATATACATCTAGTAGCATTTACAAATAAGTGAAACCAAGCAAGAAAAGAAGCAAAAATAGACAGGATGGAGTTGTTCCTTTCAGACTTCTCTTACAAATAACACCAGATTCTTTAAAAATAATTTTGGCAGATGCTACACAACCAGCATAAAAATAGAGCACGCTATTTCTCAGAAGAGAGTGGCGCGTCCCATGCACCGGCCTGTCACTGACACTAAGCATTTCTGGAGTCTGAGGGACTCACTCCCTCTCTTCTAATTTATCAGCATCTAATGATTAGAGATGATTATTTTCTAAGTAGCAGAAGAACAGGGGAATAACTTTCTCATACCTGGAAAAGCACCTACGTGCTTCACAGCCATACCGCAAGTTTACCACAAAATTGTCACCAAACGGTCCCTTAATCGGTGAAGAAGATAAGCAAGAATTAAGTTTGTATTGAAAATAAAGTAAAAAAGGGTAATTTTGTCAATGTTAATTGACAAATCAATTGTGCGGGTGCCCAGGCGCTGGCAGGGGCAGCAGGGTGGGCTCTGTGAGGAGAGGCTGAGGCTGCCCCGCGCCGGGCGTGGCCGGTTGCGGCCGGTTCCAGGCGGCTCCACAGTGGGCCCACCACAGAACGCACCACCCCAGCAGGGTCGGCACAGTTCCACAGTCCTTCTCAATGTCACTGAGAATGAGGCAAATGTAAGGATTTAAAAAGGCCAGTGGGTGCCCATTTGTATGACGGGACGTACAAATGCTTACCACGCTCGGGCCACGGTGTGTGTTGCCATTTAAATTTCAGCTGATGCCAACAGTGCTGCTAACCACAGTAACAGCACACCTCGTAAGAGTGCAAAGAGGGTTAATTAAATGTAAAGAAAGGTTGTAAATGACTTTGACTGCTACTGGAGTACTTGATATAAAAATCCATAAGTTTACTATATGCTGCAAGACCTGGTCCTTACAGAGCATCTGCCAGTGCTACTGAGATGGTATCTATAACCAGTCAGACACTGAAAAACTTTGAAAGAGAATCTGGCACACGTCATGCTGTCCATGTCTTGCCCCTGTTAATGATTAATTAATGAGTCGTGTTTCTTAGATGAAGGTTATAGATTACACATGCAGCAACGACAGAAATGGAATACCACAGCTGCAAGCCTATAAAAGCCAGGGAACTGCAAAAATCTACATAATACAATTTGTATTTGGTCCTGGTCAGTACATACTTTATGTTGTAGTCTAGTATTAATATTAGTAGTTTGTTGTTCCCCCCCCGCAGTCACTAGTGCAATGCCCTCAGGGTGACACCTAAAGGTCTTCCCACTCGTTTTTCAGAGCTGCAGCCCCAGCCCGGCCACCTGCCCTGGCTCATCCCTGGCATTCCCCGCTGCATGCATGGCCACCGCTCCCGTTCCACCTTGGCACGGGAGGATCAAAGACAAAGTGTCCACTAACACCACGTCCCCAATTTTCATAGCACTTAGCGTTATACAGCGCTTTGCATGCTATACGACAGCTCTGGGTGCCTTCAGCTGTAAGCTGAGAATGATAAACATTTATATAAACTATGGTATCCTGTAAATAACGAACAAGTAAGCATTTACTGGCTATGCCACGGTCTATTTAATACAGGTATCTATCTCCATACAGAAGGCCATGGGACACAGATTCCAGTTCACCTCTCTCCTCAAGCCTGCAGCCATGCAAATACATTAGTAGCAGTCATCATCATCTGTGTGGGTAGCCTAGAAGAGGCAGTATTGCTATTAGAGGCAAGTCTCTCCTCACCTCAGCAACTGCATTCCTAGTTTCGCAATATCTCCCCTCCTTTAAGCCAGGACAGGAGCTGATGTGGTTATTCAATGAACCTGGCTGGGCACTTTACCAAAATATTCCTGTTTTTTTTGTCTCCTGCCAAAGTTTCAGTATCCATCAGTTCTTTAATCTGGCTCAGTGTATTGCCAAGTACGTATGTCCTGCCAGCACATGGCAGCCATATACATTATAAGATGATCCCCCTCCTGAACTCCTGGTTTCATTGACTTTACCCCAGCAGCACAAAAAACCCAAACCAGTGATCTTACAAACAACATCATACCTGGCTTTGCAAGACTAATTTGTTCTAAGACAGTATCTGATCAAAATACCGCATAAATCAAGTGTTCTGAGGAAAAGATATGCAACTTCACCCAAAGGCCAGGACACATTCAAGGTAAAGATTTTAGCTTTGCCTATTGAGTCCTTTACTTTTCCTCCCTACCCTCATCCCCCTGTTTTTTGGCAATTTAAATAACTGCACTCTAATTTAGCCCATGTTTCAATAAAGACAGACAGATGCTTGCAGACAGTCTACTTGTATGTAAGACTGGTACACAGCATCTAAAAAATGAAGAAATATAGTGCTTTTACGTCAACTCCTTTTGAACGTGCAGTGCAAATTATGCAATGTATAGCATTATCATCCTCAAAAAACTTAAACTAACCCTTTATAAAATACCAAGCCTTAGAACAAATCGGGGAATATCTAGAATTTGTATACATTTGATATTTAAGCCAGATGCCAATTACTGAAAGTGATATTGATCAAAACCTAACACCCTTGACAAATTAGAGTAAAACTTTCAAGATATGCTTTTCCTCATCCTGACATCGAAATATATAATGGAAATTAGGTTTATGAGCTTTAAGCAAAACTTGAAAGAAAAAATATTTCTTCTTCCTATTAGCCAGCAAAAGATGTGAGAGTGGTAGATTAGTAAATGGAAATTAACTGAATTTTGGGTAATGAATAATAATAATAATAAAGCTTTTAACAGCCATGAAATTATAAACACACATTTTTCAATGTATTACAGCTGTAGAACAAAAAAAAAGGAAACTAAATGACAAAAAAGAATAAATTATAGATTTCTCAAGTAAGTTCTGTACCACTTCATAATTGTCATCTTTCCAAATTTCTAGCTCAAAAAAAAAAAAAAATCCTTTTTTTCTAATGAGTATTAGTAATAGTTGAAGACAACAGTTTAAATTTTCAAGACAAATATTGACCAAAGTCAACAAGAACAGGAACGCAGTCCTTGATGGTAACAAAAAAGATCGTGGCAAAAATCTAATAGCACTGCTTGCAAGAGGCAGAGAATGAAAATCTTAGCTAAATCACAGCAGAATACAAAACACAACATATCGGAGAAGTAATTTTACTCACATCTTTAGAGACAGCAACCTTAATCCAAATAAAAAGCAGTAAAAACGAAAAATATATCAGCCTTTATGACACGTCTGCTGAAACATGTATCCAGAAGAGCAGGAAGAAAGAATGCAGAAGCTGAAGTGAAGCTATATGGTCATCCAAAACACAAAGGAGACCATGATTCCACAAATAAATTAAAAATACTACAGTGGACTAACACTGAAAGTTGGTGTTTAGTACCATCCATGCAGGAAGAAGCCTCTTCTAGCATACGAATCAGGAAAGCTGACATTAATAAAGCAAAATTATGCTGAGAAAAATAATAATTCACCACCACTGCTGGGTGTTTTACCCATGGTCTATACCTAGTTACAAAACAGTGCTTTAGATAAATTACAAACCCCTGGATAACAAACTCCAAATATTATGATCTGTTCCAGGGTGTTGTTTCCTAAAACTGCAAAGGGAAGAACCTGAAAGAGACAGAAAAAACTCTGAAGGAGAAGTTACTAAATATTTTCCTATAAATTTAGGAAGACAAATGTGAAAGGGCGGTTTATTACATTTTTCAAGAACACATGCAGTGTATATTTACCACCTACAAATAATACTTCTTGTTTGCAAATAAAACAAAGCAAAGGACTGAGAAAGTGTCAGATGAACAGAAACCATCTATCAATAATTTGGAGAGTGAAGAACAGGCTAATTGTAAGAATTCATTAGTTTCTCAAGAGGGAAAAAAAAAAAAAAGAGTTGAAAGGAGAAAGCGAAGTGTCTGAGTAAGATTCACAAAAGGCACTCTGGTGTCGTCTGGGCTGTGCCCAACGCAGCCTGTGTAAACCCTCCGTAAAGCCTCAATCTGTATGACCAACAAGAAAAGCACTATCTCTTGATATTTAGTTTAGGTTTTCCTTTTAAGTAACTCAACTCAGCAAAACATTAATCAGTGTCACTGTAGAGTACAGACTACAGCGTAAATCTGAGAAATTACTAAAAGGTGCAAAGCGTTAGTGTCTATACATGCACAGACAAACACCACAACTAGCAGTCTGACTCAAACGAGTCCAAGGGGTTCACTGAAATTATATAAACAGCCAAGTAGATAATAACCAGAGCAAATGAATCAGGAGCTTTACTTGTAAGCACGAAAATAAATTTAAGACTGTGTTTACCATTATTTTTTCCACCCAGAGTTTCCAATTAGAAAGAACAAAATAAAATGGAGAAAAGAATAAAACTTGCAGTGAAAATGCTGGAATATCATTAACTTTCAGACCTACTGCAAAGCTTCAGAGTTAGGCATCACGGTAACCGGATTCAAACAGCAACAGACAGTTACCTAGTTGAAGCTGCAAACATGAGGGGAGGGAGAGAGGGAACAGAAGAGATGGATAATCTTATTAGGCCAAACACAGGTCACCTAAGGATGAAAGGAACTAGGGCTACCAGAAAGTGAAGGGAATATCAGCAGGGGAGGGAGAAGATGTGTCTCTATCAGCCATTTAGTGCTGCCAGGAGAGGCAGCTGGCACATGGTTACAGCTGGCCAACACCTAAAATGGATCTGCAGCCTTGAATCGTAACGCACCCTGCAGATCAAGTCCTGGTCTTTTCTTCTTTGCATTGCACCGGACACTAATGTAGAGGCACCCGAAGCAGGTTCAAGCATTGAGAAACATTCTTTTGGTGGGATGAAGGAAACGCTGCAACAGCACAATCACCAAGCACCATCAGAAGCACATGTGTAATTTGGTCTGGATATAAGCAAAACTTAACACTCAAATAAACGAAGAACTATTCCAACAGTATTTTATGAAAAATCAATAGCAATTGCAATTCCAAACACTGTCTTTGGATAAGAGTTATTATTTACATGCATACTGAGATAACCAGTATATTGTCTCTTTAAAAGGAATTAATAAAGTAACTCCAAGAGAGTGCCTCTCTCATTCAGAGATAGAAGTGTGTACACATGTGTACAAATATTTATATAATATTTTTCACAGGGATACACACACACACTTCTCCATATATGAAGAGCTGCTGAACTGAGTTGCTGAAGGCACGTGCATTTGAAAGCCCGAATAAGAATACCTTTGTAATTTACCTAATCTTGCACAGGTATACATTCCCATAAACTGACTAGACCACAACAACAATACCGTGATCCACAGCTCTTTACATCAAATGGTCAAACTCCCAGCGTGCTTTGATCAGATCTGAAGAGAATGAGCAATACAGCAGCAATCATCTCCCCTTGCCCTGCCCAGGCAGTTAGGAAGGCTTCCCCTCCCACAGCCACAGCCTTCCCATCCCACCCCATGAACACCACTGAAAACAGCAATACAGCAAACACTGTGTAATGCAGACGTTTTCCCCTTTGACAAAATCATACCGCTCAGAGGAAAGGACACCAAAGAGAAAGCTGCAAGGTATGCTATCCCGACCTTCCTGACTCTTTCCATACACGAACCTGGGGACATCAAATAGAACTAGCAGTAGTCTGGTTCAAAACGATTTTTCTTTCTTTCTTCCCCCTTCCTTAAAAAAGGTGGTTCTTTACACAGCAAATGCACATTTGCTGGAGGATGCTGGGCAGGCCACAGGTTTACCAGTATTTAAGCAAAGGCAGGAAAGATCCATGGAAGAGAACCCCACTGAGGCTTCCCAAGCAGCCAAGACCACATCCAGCTCAGGAAGTCCCAAGACCAAAAGGGCTGAAAGGCTGGGAAAGAGTAAAGTGGCATTTCAATTATGATTGCCTCTTCTACTGTCCCCAGGCATCCACTTACGGCAATCGATCTGAACCAGTATGGCCTATATTCTATTTCTTGTTCCTTCTAGTGTCTCTCTACCTCTAGACAGAGGCAGGAAAGAATTATTTGGCTTGATATCTACCAGCTCATCTTCATAATGCCTTTTGCACTGGCAAATGAAGACAAGAAGTTGTATTTTCGCCTTTCCCCAGACTGTTAATCCAATCCCAGAACATTAAGTTAGTGCATCAGTATTACCTTATTTATTCAGACCCACAAGATGGTATAACCGAGACACAGAATCAAGTCACAAAGGAAAAAAAAAAAAAAAAAAGGCATTATGAGATGATAATCCTCTTCAGCAAACAGCAGATTCAAAAAAAACCCACACGGTTCACAGTTGCTTTTTCTCCTTTCATGATTTTAGTAGATCCTCTTTCTTCAATTACAGATAGCAGTCACTCTGTTTTACAAAATGTCACAAACACCATACGTTTTCAAGAACTGTTTCACCTGTAAATATATTCTCCACTGTATACAATATTAGTCAGCCATTAGCAGCAACAGCTGCTGAAGAGCAATGTAGCACCTTGGTGCTGATACATTGCTGCTAACGAGCATAAACTGCGCTTTGCACTGAACTGTATCATTACAAAGTGTGGAAAACTAGAAGGAATTTTTCACTCCTCTATATTTATCCATACTTAAAATACCTAAATATGGCTTGAAACTGCCTTTAGTTTCCCCTTTTCTCCCCAAAATGTGAGTTGTGTTCTAACAAAACTACTGCAATGAAATTTCTCCATCTCTAAGTATAGCACTGCTCTAATAAAACACTGACATAAAACCACATGGGTGGTTAATTTGTGACACAAAATAAAAGGCCAACCAAGTGGCAAGCCAGAACTGTCATTTAAAATTAGGGCACATGACAACCCTAATGTGATCTGAATTCAGATTTATATTAGGCCTCATTAAGTAGTTTAGAGAAATTCATACATCTTTTTATAGGGTCATTTTTTTTACCTAATTACCTTTACAGAACGGTGTAAATACAGTATTTCTAAATAATAAAACATTTTAGTATTACATTTTTTCAAGTCCTATCATCTCTCAGCTATCAAGGCAGAAAAGCCAAGAGCTTTCACCATGCATTAAAAAACCCAAACAACAAAACAATGATTGAAAAAATCTGGCATATGTATTGGATGTTGCTTCCAAAATAATTCCAAAGTAAGCAGTACCAAATATTCAGAGAATTAAGAAGCGAGTTGCCAGTTGCTTTTTAGGTAAGGGTTATATTTATCATAGGACTGAAGCCAACTTACTTATACAAATTGTAGTTGAAAGACAGATTTGCTTTTTTTAATGTAGATTCTGTTTATTATTTCTAGTCCTTGCCTCTTACAATACCTGTCAAATCCTTAGCTTAGGGCTTAAGCCAGGACCTTGACACAACACAGCAATAAAACATGCATATCTATAACTGCTTATGGCTTACTAGTAGTCTGTCATTAACAGAAATAATTTCATTTATTCATTAGTTCATAAAGAGCCACGTTTACACTCTTTGCCAGTGTAGGATTCACTGACAAAGGTTTATTGGTTTACATTAAATTTCTGCTCTGTGTGTATATATATTTTTTTCTTTTTTAAAAATGTATTTACTGAGGGGTTTTGTTGCTGTTGTTTTATTTTTTTTAAATACACCTTTGTGAAAGTAACAGATAGAGAAAACAAACTAGATTCACCAGGAGATTTGGTGCTGTGAGGCTAAGCAAAAAACCATCTTGCCAAGCCCAGTGTAATTCTTCTGCTCCCAGCCATTTCTATTGCCAGTGGCCTTCACTGAGCAAACAGGGCAACTGTAAAACTTGCAGACGTTTTCATTAAATACATATTGATTAAAAGAAAAAAAAAAATACCCTGCATGCTTTCATTTTTACAAAACACAGAAAAGACTGACTGCAACAAATGAGCTTAAAGGCCTCAATGGAAAGTACTGGCATTCAGATACCAAATACTGGATAGCACCTAAGTGAGCATAAATGCACATAGACAGGATTTTCAAGTATTAAAAGCTAAGACAGTGAATCTGTACATTGCCACTGATAAAAGTGGAGCTTAAAAGGACACTGATTGGTCCTGGCTTTGCTAACTTAAAACAATCACAGTCAAAAAGTTTGAACAGTTTCCCCTTTTCAACGAAAATGGTAATCTTAAATATTTATACATACACAGGCAGGTCAACTTCTACATAGCAAACCTCCGGAAAACATAATTAGCATCTAAATTTCAGAGTACAGAGTTTCAAATAACCTTCTGAAAAATACTTGGTTTATAAAAGAGTATGATGACTTGCACCTACGAGTTCAGTAACCCAAAACAAATATTGCAGATTTTTTAAAAAGAAAAAGAGATATACAGAGTACAAAACTTTATAAACATAATGTCTGACCATTTGTAATACGACGAAAAAAATACCAGCAAGGTACCTTATGTAGCTGTGGCTAACAAATTCTATCTGAATGTCTGTTGGGTTTAAGTTTTTTCAAATATTTTCTACATTATCATATTACTTACAAAGAATCCTCAAGAAACCATCTTGAGGACAGACCATCACCCAACTTTTATTTTCACATAGTGATGGTCGGCTCTCAGATTTTTTACACCTTTTCCTGCTTTTACCAGGAAAGCAAATGTTGACATGTAGGCTATTATTCAGAACTGTTCTTTCTCAAGTAAGAATCTTTGTTCTGTGACATTTATTCCTTAATACTATGGTAGTCAAATTATATTCAGGACACATTTGTGCATCACACACACTTGTGTGTGTCTTACGATGTCTGAGAAGAGACTGAGAGAGCTGGGACTGTTCAGCCTGGAGAAGAGAAGGCTCAGGGAGATCTAACCGACATGCACGTGTACCTGAAAGCAGGGGGTAACTGAAAGAGCCCACAGAAAGGACGAGAAGCAATGGGCACAAACTGAGACACAGGACATTCCAGCTAAATGCTGCTGTCCAATGCAGGTGGTCACATACTGGACCAGGTTGCTCAGAGAGGCTGTGGTGTCTCCATCTGTGGGGATATTCAAAACCCAACTGGACACAGTCCTGAGCAAGCTGCTCTGCTTGACCCTGCTTGAGCAGGGAGCCAGACTAGAACTCCAGAGGGACTCAAAGCAGGAGGAACTGGTAGGACTTCAGAAGTTCCTTCCAGCCACATACTGAAATGTAAATAATAATGGAATGTATCATTTATATGCTGTAACTGTGTGATTTGCTATCTGTTGTTTTTTGAAGCTAGAGATTTTCAGTATTCCTATTCCTCTTTTCTTTTTGGTATGCTTAAAGGCAGTGATTTCATACTGTCCTCAAGTGCAAGATCTAGAAGTTTATTAATGGAAGTTGCGCACGTGCCCTTAAAAATAATAAGGGGCTAAGCACTCCTTTCCTGATCTGTGCTTGCGTTCTATCCAGTTAACAATACCATTACAAGGGTGGCAACCACTGCACTTCATTTGCAAAACAAGAGGGATCAAGATAGTAGAAAAGAGCAGCAGTTTAGCAAAAACAAATCGGAATTAGTCTAACAAAGACCAGTCACTAGAACAAGGAAGAGGGGGAAAAAAGACACACTTTTAACATCTGTTGATCCATTTCTATGAAATTTAACAGAGGGCAGTCATCTTGAAGATACTAAGTTCTCTTGAGCTCTGAGAAAATCTCTCAGGTAGTAAAACGAGAGACTCGAATTAGCATCACCTCTGAAAAGAAAAGCCTGAGCCTAGTAACTGTTTGCTGCCTGACCAGCTGCCACTCAGCACCCGAGTCACCCAGGGACAGGCAGAAATGCTGTGGATGGTTCCAGGGGGCAGGAGGAACTTGCGGAAGGTATTGTAGGAAGGTTTAAAGGATGGAGGAAAACAGGAACTGGCATTACTGTAGGGGAAAAAGGACAAGGGGAAGATCATAGGGAATACGAGCAGAGAGAAACTGGTAATACTACCGGTGGGAGGGCTGCTGAGGGGATCAGGGATGAAGGACAGAAATCTGCAGGCAGTGAAGCTTCATTCGTCCCACTAATCACAGAACAATTTGTCTACAGGAAAGTATTTTGGTTTGTTTGTTGTTTGCCTTACAAGGATGAACAGGTGTCTTAATATATTCTGTATGTGGAGTAACAGAGGAACAGCCAATACTGAGAGCACTCTGTTCAGGCTCAATTTATAAATGGAAAAGTGATTCTGCATTCAACAGGAAGGATAAAAACGGTATCCTGCTGTTCACAGTGGGAGACAGAATTTAAATATTCTGTAATATAATTTGGTACATCACCACATGTCAGGCTTGACTTTCCTAATTTACACCAGTAAGTTCTTACACAAGAATAAATCTTTCCAATTCAAGGCTGTAACTTCTGATTTACACCAGAGCAAATGGAAGAGCATAAGGCCCTTCTTATCTTAATAAAATTTGTCATCTACTGTTAAATGCATTAATGGCAGATATAATCATATGTTAGCATTGTATTACAAGATAACAATATCGGCACTGGATTGAAAGGAGAAATAGATTACTATTTGGTGTTAAGTCATTTACACCGTCATTCACAAAAATCAATTAATAGGTCGTGTTGTTCTCCAATTTCAGTTGCTTTTTAATTAAAAGAATAAATCAAATCACAACTAAAAGGAAATGAGAAGCACCCACTTTGGGGAAAAAATTTTTTTAAGGATGGCTTAAACATAAGCTATTATGTTCAACTTTAGATGATACAAGGTCACAACAAAGGTATCATTTCTTTCAGTAAAGTCACACCTTAAACTCTACGGGGAGCGTTCTTCTTCAGTTCCCAAATTCTTCCACGGTACAATGTTGCTTGGCCACAGTTGCATAATTGGTAGAAGACAACACCAACAAAGTACAATGCAAATACCCCTTGTCTAAATGATTCTCATTAACATTTTTTTTTTAATATTCCATTTTTAAACAAAGATATCCATCGTAAAGGTATTTAGATGACAGCATTCAGCTCCATTCTTACTTTCAAGCTGATGTGCCCTCTGCCGGCCCCATTGCTCACCCACACGGACACGATTCCAGATGCCTTTGCTTATACATTTTGTACCTAACTTTTTTTAAACATGAAACTTCATTAGAAGATGTCTCCTGCAGAGACACATAATTTAACTGTTGAAAATTATTTTTCTTTTTACATCAACAGGATCTGCATTAGCACAAATTATAAAGGGGGTTTAAGCTTTGCACCAAGAATTGAAACTTTGTTGGCTTTGCTCAGATGCTCTAGTTTTGTGGATAGATGACAGGAAGATGAATGAACAAGAAAACAACAAAGCAGATGGACCAACGCTAAGAAGCACCAAGAGAGCAGGTAGCTACAAACACAAATAGAAGATTAATGCAACTAGGAGAACAGGAAGTTAGAAATCATCTGAAAGAAAAAAAAAATTAAAAAAAAATCAATAAAGAAAGACTTTCCATTTGGCTAAATTAGATTTCAGCCCTGAACTTAACTAGGATGATGAAGTCAGATTTCCCCACATCATGTCTCCGGTCAGGAGATGGGTAGGTCATCCTCTATTTCTCCTTCTGAACCTTCTCTAAATCTACAGATGCCTTATATACTCAAGAGTTGCTTCCTTTGATGCCCTTAAGCTTTGCAGCAATCGAGTTCTTCAGAAGCTCAGCAGGGGTAACAGAAGACTTGTCTATCTTTGAGGAAAGAGGACAGCTTCAGCCAAAGAATATTAGTTATGTGAAGCAGCAACAAACTCCTGAGAGATACCTGCCTGGACCTGAGGAAGAACAAATTACTCCCAAGCTGCTCCATCTTTTCCTGCTCTTACCTTGCCATCTAGATCCTTCATGAGGAAAACAACGCAGAGAAAACATGTTTTCTTTCCCTTAAAGATTACAAACCAAAAATGTGTATTTTTTTAGGTAGGGTGTTTCTCTAGTAGAGATGAACAACAGGACTGAGGCAGTAAGAAGGATCAGTAGTGCTAAGAACCACAATTAAAACTTAAAATTGCTCTCAGGCTGCCCCTATAAATCTTTCATTATTCTTACCATTAGCATCAGTTATACTTCTGTAATAAAACAAATACCCCCCTTCAAAGGGCAGGTGGAGAAATCAGCTTTCATGCTTGCTGACTGAAAGACCTGATAAAGTATACTAACTATTAATACGCATCCAGATCATTAAGTCTTTGTCTTCAAAGTATTTTCATCATTAGACAGTTACTTTTCAGAGAATTCTTGGATGCATGTTAAAAAACGTTTTCTTCTCTTCATATTTAACATAAAAAAAAACCCCTCAAGCTCTAGAAAAAAATGCACTTTCAGTGTTTTGCTAAATCTAAAGCAGTTACCATTCTTCTAGTGCATTACACAAACTTTAATGTCATCAATTAAGGGGTGGGGGGAAGTGGGGAGAAAAATCAGGCTAAATAGGTTTAGCCAGAACACAGCCACTGGCATTCAGCCATGTGCCAATAGTTGCAAACTTTTGGGAACAGAAACTTAGCACACCATCTCTGATGCTACTGTATGATAAATCCACTTTGTAAAAATTTAGTCTATTTCATAGCCAAAAAACCAAGGTCAAACTTATATCCACATAGCTAAAATTACCTTGAAATAATTAAAAGATTAACAGGTACCATTCATTTTTCTGCTCGATTTAGGCATACACGTAACAAAAATACTCGTTTTAGTTCTGCTTTTCTAGCAATAGGTGGCACTATCAAATACCACTTTTGTAAGTATCTATTGTACACCATATTGCTCTACATTCAAGTGGAACATCTGCAGGGAAACATGGCTAATGTTATTTTCTTTTCTGCTTCCCCTAAACAGAACAGAAATTACATCTTGCAGTTGTTTTCTGTTTTAAACTGTAATAATGCTCAAACATTTTTACAACAGTTAGAAACCCGAGAAATATGTTACTGTTATGAAGTGTGCTACTTTAGACAAAGTAGCAGGTAAACATGCTACACGCTCCAACAATGTAAAATAATATTAAAATAACAAAAAAAAAAATCAAAGTTTTAAAATAGGTATTCTTTCAGCATTTTCAGCCACCTTCTTGTGACCTGTTAAAATAAATAATATTACTATTTTTCCTTCAATTTCCATATTTTCCCAGATTTGTAGATAATATGCGCAGTTGGCAAATAACACATCCTCTTAGCTTGCAAAATAAGCACTTTGCCACTCTCACCCTTCAACTTGTTGACCACCTTTCACCTTCGTCCTTCTTCCACGCTCACCAGTTTCATTCTCTCTGTAACATTCACGCTACGGGCTGCTATCTTTTCTTCTCCCACTAGTGGTACACGGGCTCTGCAGTCCTGATTTCAGAAAGATGCTGAACAGCTGCAACACACAGTCAGAATCCTGAGCTCAGTGTTTACGAGGCTGATCATGTACATAATATTGTTTTTGAGATTTGCCACTTCTCCAGTGTAATTTTTGAAGTCCCAACTCCAATATAACATGCTTCTCACCTAAGCTGTTTACATAAGGGATATACTTCATAGGAAAGAAAAGTATACCAGACTAAGTCTCTTTTGGATTTTAATTTCTTTTGTTTCAAAGCAAAACACACTGGAAGCCCAGAAACAACTTCTGTTTGTCTCAAAGCAAGGAAAGAATTAAACACCAAAGCTGTTTTCTTAAGTCTTTTGGTTATTATGGCAAAAGCATTAAATCAGTCTGAAAATTACTACATGCCATTAGGCAACCTTCCACTCTTTCTCCAAAGATCAGCCACATCCCTGCAATTTCACAGCACTTTCTAATGCAAAGCATGCCCAGACTCCATTGACAGTGCGCTGACACGACATGCTTCACTTTCCATTGTCCACTGTCCTTAGCCGTTCATTATCCTGACTGCTGTTCCTACAGAATAATGATACACTTGGCCTCTGCCTGTGACTCACACATTTAGCTACAGGGCTTCTTTTAATTGAAACACATAGCATATACTTTGTGTTTTGGAGCAACAGCTAAACATTTAATAGAGAACTTATTTGCTTCCCCAACTGGTAGAAGACAAAAAATAAACGTTTTTAAGCAGGAGTTATGCAGCCCAAATAAAATAGGACCACCTTGCTGTACCAAACTTCGGGATTCTCACTGTGATCTAAGAAACATTGACACCAAGTTCTGCTGTGCCGAAAGATGCCTTCTACAAAGACACCCCCCAACTATGAGCATTTTCAATAATAATGAAACATATATGAAACTGCTAGAAAGTTTTCTCACCTTTTAAAGGAGACATGCTTTATGACTTGGTCCCATATAATGATTTCAATTCTAAATAACCAGAATGGGTCCTTTTAACTACAGAATAATTTACAGCTGAGCTTAGCCAAAAGCCAGCAATCAGCTCATAACTACAGCAGATGTTTCCCCAGCTGAAGTCACTCAGTCTAATTCTCTTACCCAGTGACAAGAAACCGGACATCTAAGACTCAGGAACCATCATATTTAGGTTCGCAGTAATAAGGAATTGCTACTAGAAAAGTATCAGGCATGAAACCATCACACATTTAAATGAGATGATAGCTTTGAATAAAAAATGTACCCCAAAAAAGGGCAGCAAATTCTGTTTTAAAGGCTTCATTAGAAGAAGTCTGAACTGCAGAAATACTCAGCTCTTTCAACTCCAGTTGAACAAAGGAAAGCAAACAGTCAAGACATCTCACTACCTTGCTAACAGAGTAGCAGCAATGTGTGCAGAAAAAAACCCCACCCCAACCACATATAGTATCTTGATGCACCGGCCAGAAATTGCTATTTTTAATTAAGATTAATGTCAGAAGTTAGTAATTTTATCACATCAAATTTTGTTTCATTGAGTTCTCAGTTACATTGCCCATATGTCAGCAATAAATCCTACTAATAAATACATTTGCCATTAGAGTTCCAGTTTATATTTTCACATTATTGTCCTGTATATGCTTAATCTGTGTTTTTGTAGCATATTCTAACACACTCTGGTTGCCCTGGCCCCAGACATACCTCAAGGGAGCTTCATGTAGTGCCAGAAGTACAATAACCTTGGCATAGGTGTATAAACACAGGAAACCTGTGACAGCAGTATCCAGTCTGCAACTACTTAATGGGCTCAGATGACTGGTGCTTGCTCACCTGTAGCAGGTGGAACTGACCAACAATCAGGAGGGAACATCCGTATCAGTTCCAGAACGGACCCATTCTGACCCCTGAAGAGAGGAAGGCTGGTCTTGAGCTGCAGAAGACACATATGTCGAGCAGTGAAGCCTGTCATAGAGCAATGACATCCACTTTGGCTCCAGCTCCCTTCAAGAGCTCTTGAGCCTGGACATTTCAAATTCAGCAACCATCACAGCCAACATGCTATAATATAGCTCAGGCTTGCTTGACTAATATTTGTAATTACTGATTGCTTTTCATTGTTATCTGATAGATTGCCTAGTAGCTGTACATAAACACACGCTTGTTTGAAGTCTGGAAATTTCCCTGGTGTCTCAGTCTCTCAGAAAGCTCTCATCACAGTGACCCCCCCAGTCTCCTCATGACAACAGCTACCACATCTTCTACCCCATTGACTCATAGCGCTGTACAAAGTTAGACAGCGCCGTGACTCAAAACTGAGAAAGTGATGTTTCGGAGTAGTGTACTCCCATTTATTATAAGGAACGCAGTAGGTTAAGACTGAAAAGGCAGGTTTCTGCTGTGCAAGCGAAGAACTGTTACAGGAGAGACCAACAGGTGAGCTCTATAATAGTTTTTAAATTGTCGTCTTGATTTATATATGATGAGCATGTACAGCATTACATGTCCTGAATGATTACATTTGTTTACATGTAAATCATCAAGGTCTAGCTGCTAAGGGCAGTAAAAGTTGCATTGATCATTGCTGCAAAGCCAGCTAATCCAGATACCTCCTTCTCAAAAACCCATAAACTAAAAAGACATACATTATCTTCATTGAGCAATTAAAATTAAATTTTATTTATGAAAGTTTGGGTTATTCCAATCTGTTTTAAAAACCAACAAGAGTAGACTGCATAAGCAATAGTCTTTTAGAGGACTTTTGAAAATAAGCTACTAGTAAATCTTCCCTGCATGTGGAACAATATTAAATCTCAGCTCTGCCTCTAGCATAATTAAGTACCCACAACAGCATAAAACCTTCATTAAATTATGGTGTTTGGAGTGAAATGTAAATTTGTCTTCAGATATGAGGTTGATATTTCAACCCCTTCGCAGCCTGAATATCATTATGGGGGGGCAGAGGGGGAGGGAAGCCATAGAATAAGCAAAACAGAGCTACTGAGCACTGCTCTTCTCTGGGTACTGCATAATCAATAAAGATAACAATTAAATGCCCACCATGTCTCTGCCACCTCCACCCCCCAAAGGGAGAAAATAAAATAAAATAAAAAAAGAAACAAACAAACAAAAAAATCAAACAACACTTTTTAACTTCTGCCTCGCTGAAAACAACCATTACTTTATTACTTCTTATGACACTCACATGGAAGTTATTTTTTTTCCATCAACAACAGCCCTCTTCACAGGCAACAAAACCAAAATAAAAATAGGTCCTCCCAAAATAAGAAAGCAACACAAAGGCTCCATTATGCACCCACTCAAAGGCTACAGCACTTTGGTCACTGTTCGCAAGAGCGTGGACTGGCTGCTACGAGAGTGAAGTACAGAACTGGCTGCACTTCACCAACAGGAACAACAGCCACCTCCTCAATCCTACTACCACGGAGGACACCAGCTGCGCCATGAACATCCTCCTCATTTGTTCACAGTGCCCTCAGGAAGCCTCATCTCTGCAGACCTCCCTGCCCCCCAGCAGAGATCCAACTGATGCATGTATTTGTCTAAGACTGGATGGTCACCCTGGTCACATGCCTGAAGGCGGCACCCAATCTACTTCTGCATCAGGCCATTCATCCCTACAGCAAGATGCGCTGTGCTCAACCAAAATGACCAGCTTTCTGTATGTAATACAAACTTTCTGACCTGAATATCTTGTGGTCACAGTCGGGACCTGCTTAAATGTTTATAAATCCGTGAGTTTGACACCACATAAAGCTACGGGAAACCTGAAACAATATATCTGAGAAATGACCAAAAAAGATTAATTCATTTTTGGTACTGACCAGTCAAAACTAACCTTAAGAAAGGTCAAGCTGGTTTTCTCTTGATCTATACTTTAAATAAATTAATAAAGATGACATTGGATCAGGCTTATACCAAAATTGTCCTTACTCTTAGATTACATTCCAAAACCCTTTCACTTCCATGTATACCTCCTGACTATTAGGCAAAATGCACAAAGTCGTTGTGATTCAAGTTTAGAGTTTTTTGGAAGGTCAGGTACAGAAAGGAGGCACCAACATTTTAA
The DNA here is from genome assembly GCF_963924245.1 of Chroicocephalus ridibundus. Classification (NCBI taxonomy): domain Eukaryota; kingdom Metazoa; phylum Chordata; class Aves; order Charadriiformes; family Laridae; genus Chroicocephalus; species Chroicocephalus ridibundus. Next base: position 6,507,856 of record NC_086294.1, read on the forward strand.
GAATATACTCGGGAGCAGAGGGAAAAAAAAAAAGTAAAAAAGAGATAAAGCCTTGTACAATGTCATTTCCTATTTTTTTTTCCTCTTTCAAGCACTTTACAAATTAACTTACCTGCAGAAATATGAGTTACTAAAATGATTCATCAATATTCCAGTTTTTTCAAAACATTAGGATTCAACAAAGTGCTTCTGGAATATACTTAATTCAGTATGTTCTTCATACAGCAAAACACTGTCCCTTTAAGTATTTCTGTGTCTGTGTTTTTATTTTATAGAACACACTTTCATAAAGGTAGTAACAATATTCTGAATAGGCAGATGTGGGGTAATAAAATACTTCAGAAAGCCTAACGTAAACATTATTGTACAACAATTACTGTCAGTTTAAGAATTTCAAAATTCCATATATCATAGGAGCTCAGAAAGATAAAATCTATGAACCTACCTTATCATTTCAGCTACTTACAATGTAAGTTAGAACACAATTAGGTAGTTTTCTGGTTTGTCTACATATCATATCATGTTTGAAGACTCAAAAGATGATTTACAGCAATCAGCATTTTAGAATATAAATCTTCATCTACTGAAATCTAGAAAGTGTGTACATTAAAAACAAGCTTGTACTATTAAGTTGGAATAATAATTACTTTTCCATATTTATCTCCCAATGTTGCTACAGCCAAATAAGAAAGAAAGCAAACATTCAAGCACTCATTTGCAGACATTCTCTTTATAATGAGAACAACAATAGAAGCTATTAGATGGTGCATAGCTAAAGGAAAAAGCTTTTCCTTTAGGTCAAATATATCAGTACTAGCTTGTAATAATCAAAATAGAAAGATTATTCCTTTAAAATCCTTTAATTCTTGATATCCACAGTTCTAATCCTCAAGTCATTGTTGAAGGCCACTTTAATGTTTGTGTTATACTGTTTAAATTTTGGTGTCAAGACTTTTTTTCCCCAATACTAAACCACTCATGCTTCACTTTTGTAATTTATGTCATTTTAGAAGCCCTTAATTTAATTAAAACCTTGTAAAACTAAGCAGGTTTGACTTAATTTTCTATATGCAAAGGAAGAGAAGCATGTTACTTAGATATTTTGTTTGAACAGCTCATTTCAAAATTTATTATACCGAGAATAATAAAGATATATTTTTAATTACTTTTGCTCACAAGAACAGGCTAATACATATTCCATCAATATTATGATCCCCTTGGATGGAGAGAAGCTAAATGCTAACCCAAACAGATTTTAAAGCTATAATTACTTGGTAAACAAGGGAATCGTACTAAATAATTATACATTGAGCTCATATTAAATTAAACTAAAAGTAATTTTTAAGATCCTCCGTATTGTATTTTTCTCTTTTGCTCCTGTCTGCTGCAGTGTCATTGAGCATATCATTACCTGAGTGACACTGCTCTCCAAACAGGTTTTACACAAAGCAGGCAGCCTCTGCACAGCCTACCGTACTGCCTTACTTCTCTCTCTGGTGATGAAGTATCGGTAAAGATACAATGCCACTTCACCATATTAAACAGCAAATTGTTGCTTTGATGATGCAGTGACCAAGTAAAAATCAACAAACTGGGAGGTCACCTGGGCAAGGTCATGCAGAAGGATTATTTCTAATCTGCTTTAAAAATACTATTAGAGCTTTTTGTTATGATGTCTGTAGAAAGGCTCTTTGGCTGGCTGAATAATAAACACTGCTATCTGTAGCATTAAAAAAAAAAAAAAAAGGAAAAATATTTTCCATCTCTTTTGCCCACTCAGCCACTAAAAAAAAAAACTTTTCATTTCCAAGGACTGGCTTCCTCTGTGAAATTTAGTATTTCGGTACTAGCAAGGAAGGACCTCCTTTAAAAGACCATGCTAGAACAGAGCACCGCACACACAACACAAACTAAGTTTCTCAGAACAGTCTTTCAAAGAAAGATACAGGCTGTAAAGGCTATTGATTTCATGAGAACACTTAGCTTTTCTCTTCTGAGCATTTCTTCCCAACCCCAAAACACATCAATAGTGAGCTTTGCTAAATCTGCAAGTATTACTGTTAAAGGTCTTGATACGCCATGCCTCTGTTTCACAGTGAAATCACCTGGTAACATCACAGTTCTTCAGAGGCATTTATCACCTTGCATTGGCAAGAATTTACCAAGTTTCCAAAAAAGCAAAACGTCCACTTGTTCTGAACACACAGGAACGTACATGATTAAAGGCTGTACTTTTTGGACCTGACCCAAAACTTTCCAAGGTACTTAAAGGCTTTTCCAACAAGTTTCGTATTCTGAAGCAGATTTTTAATCTTTAATTAGACTAGAGAATAGCAAAGATGAATCACACCTTATTGAAAAAATAAATTTAAAAAAAAAAATAAATCAAACCTTGCCGTTAAGCTCCTTTTGCATGCTTAGCACACAGAACATTTTGTACAAAAAAAAAAAATAGAGCAGTAGACATTGGTTTAATCCATTAAGTAGCTCTAAAGCACTTGGTCTATGTTAAAGAAATTTGAAATCCTTATTTTAAATGAGTTTGCTTATCTAGCCCAATACCACCATCAAAACCTATCCTACAGTCTCCTACAACCTCAGGACCAAATCCTAACACAGGTCCTGACTCAGTCAATCACAGCACATGTGTCCAGATCTTTTCTCAAGTCATTAACTGTATTTGATAATTATTCCTGCTGCTATAAAGCCGCATAACCTCTCCTTGCAGCATAAGCGCAAGCTGAAACACATCTAATACCAGCACTGCTTCTCCCTCCTTTCATTAACACACCTCCTGCAGAACACAGCACCAATTTCTGAAAGGCCGAATCCAGCGAAGTCATCAGGCAGCTCTTGATTTACCTCTAACTAAATAGGCATTTGATCAAAATAAGGATTTGCATCTTTTCCCAAATTTAGTTCACTGCAGATAGGGACTTATAGCAATAACTACTACCAATAATACATTTTTTCCAAATGGCCTTTCCTCTCTCACAACGTCAAAACTCTAAAAGGAGCTGGCTTCTCCCAACTTTGTGGGGGATGCAGCTGAAATTGTCTCAAAATAAGACGACCACAACCTGAGAACATGCAACTCAAAATCAGGTACTGCTTCAAGGAAAAGCCAAATTAATAACCTCTGCTTAGGAACCAGTTAAAGCTTCTATTGACTACCTAAAGGTTTTGTTTAATCCTGAATTAAAGTTGTAGTGAGAAACTAAAGAGTTTTTTCTTCTGAAAGCCTCACAACGTGACCTTCCGACAACAGAAGGGACAAGCTGACCAAGCTAGTGAAGCAGAGTCTAGACAAATAAGTAAGGGGTAAAGTGAGAAAGCTATTTCTAGAATAATTCATCCCAGAATACTCTAAGGGATCAGTCAAACACAAGAATGCATTGTGTTGAGATGTGTAGGGACGTGTGCTGGATCTAACACAACAAACACCTTGATTGAGAAGCTGCAGCAAGTGGTTGGACCCAATGACCTCCCAAACTAAATTATTCTATCCAAAATACAGAGTAAAATCTGGAGTATTTAAATCTAGAAACAACACAAAGATGAGAAAGTAGTGTGCTACAGGACAGGTTTCAAATTAAAATTCATCCTGACATACGGGCAAATTGTTTCTGAAAAAAAGAATTCATGACAGTCAGAAAAAGGGCAAGATTTTTCCTTTATGCAAAAATACTCCACACAAACAGATGAGAAACCAGTAATTCTGCAGTAAAAAAAGCTGTGGCAGATCACAAGCTGCACATGAATCAACAATATCATGCTGTTCCTCAGTCTCTAAATATATATTATGTTTATATTTATATAGGGCTGTATAAACAAGAAAACAGACTCAGAAATAATCCTTCCAACTCTGCTCAGTTGCAGTTCTGCACATAGTTTGCAGCATCGCACTTCAAGAATGAGGAAAGCCAGATGAGGTCCAGCAGAGTGCCACAAGGATAATCAGAGAAAACATGACCTACATAAAACCAGACTGAAAAAAATCTAAAGATTTAGTCCGAAGAGGAGTTGACACATAGAGAAAGAGGATGGGACAAGAGAACACACTTTAAGCTGCATATAAAGCAAAAGTAAAAAGGAAAGGAAGAGTTTTATTTATATTCATGTCATTATTAAGTTAACAAGAGTAAGAAATACAACTGCAGAAACCACAGGAAAGGTTGAGATTACAAAATACTTTTAAATCATAAAGACAGAGAATAACTTGGGTAGGTGGGATAGAGGTTTCATAGATTCACCATCATTGGAGACCTTTAAAAAAGGCTTAGCCACATACCTGATAAGAATGACATTAAGGAGACTGTATCCTGTCCTCAGGCAAGAAACGAACCAGAGTCCCTCTTAGAGTCATCTCCAGTCCTATTTTTACATGATCCTATCATTTCTGCTTGGCTGGAGGTTGCAGTGTTATCTAACATTATATGACTCTGTCATAACTGCAAACATTATTTGGTTTTGCTTGCAACTCACTGCCCTCAAAATCCTTACCTCCAACACTGGGTCTTGTGCCTTCAATGTCATTCAAGCATGCCCTGAATCCCAGTAAACCAGTGGCAGTGCTCATGCAGAGGGAGGTTAACGGGTAAAGTCCAATGTAAAGCCCACTGAAGCCACGTCTTATAACTCAAGAGAATGGTACTGGCTGGTGAAACACACTATTGCGCATTTTTGGATCAGCAAATATGATCTGTGGAATAGCCAAACACCCATGTTTAGCATAAGGGTTTTACACCATCCCAAAGAGTTGTATGGGCGTGTGCGTGGCAGGGGTTGGAAGATTTATCACACATCTCAGAATCATGCAGAGACTGAATCTTTTACAGTCTTTATAATTTTTTTTTTTTTTAAACCTGAATATTCTCCTTTTCTCCTTAATTCTTGCAATGGTTTGCCTTAAAATGGTGAGTTTTTTGGTTTTGACAAGACTAATCTCAGACCAAACTGTTTCAATTATAAGCATATCTGGTTAAGAATTCAGTCTGCTCCAGAGCGTAAGATTTGAGGTCTCATATGTCACAGAAATCACATTATTCCACTACAAAGTCCTTAGCTTAAAAAAAGTTACTGTATCAATAAAATCTACATATTGTTTCCCACTGACAGTAATTAAGTATTTAGCTTTAATCAGTGGAAAAAAATGTATGACTTATTAATTCTTTTCAAAACCATTACAAGTTTTAACTCAATGGAAGTAATTCAAAGATTCGAGTCAACTTCCCCACACCCTTGATGTTGGCACAGAGGAACATGAAGGCAGCTGTGCGCCAGCAGAGCTATATTCTACTCAACATTCTACTACGTATTTTTGCAACAGCAAATACAATAGCATTGGGTGTGAATCACTTTTTTGTTTGTTTCCACTTTATTTCTGATTTTCAAGTAGTCATGAGTGAAATACTGCACTCAGTCTTTTAAGCATTATGTGAACTCTGCAATAAGGGACAGTTCACTGGTTAGGACTGTAACTTGGAACACGTGCCCCAGCGGTACAGCTCTTCTGTGCAAGCTTTCTTCATCTGGGGTCTCCACGTGTGAAATAAAGAACTTCCTCTTTCTTACTACTCACTCTGCGTGTTTTATTTTCAGATGTTCAGGTCTACTTGACCTTCAAACCCCTAATTTGGGTGTGAACTTCACAAATTTCTCAGATTACACTCCAGACACCCCCATGCTGCCACGTTAGACACAAGCACTCCAAGCAAGAGTTACTTTATGCTCTTTACTGGAATACCATGAAAAACCTCTTCCAAAAGACATCTTTCCCAGTGTTGTATTTCCAAGATGTTCTCTCTTTTTGCCCTAACTCATACAAAAGAACCAACAGCATTCTCCTGGCCTCTCCCACCCAATTCCACACCTTCATCCTAAAGTTGGTGCTCTGTTGTTGCCAGCTTTTATGTCCCAAGTTCCCCCTACCTTACAGAAGATCTCAAATGCTTTTACATGTCTGGGTTAATATTAACAGGCCTCGCACCATACAATATCAAGTGAGTCAGCATAATAACCATTGCCTCAGCCTGACTCCAGAAAAAAGACCTCTAGAGCCTTATTCAACAAGAGCAGAAAATTCCTACTTGGCTCTGCTTTTTCGTGGCTGTATTACAATCGCACACTATGCGACTCCAATTTTCCTGAGGGAATGCATTTTTTTTTTTTTCTGTTCCTCTGAACATAATACTAATCTCATCATGTATTTGCCATCTCACTCTTACGGCTTCCAATACTTTTTTGTGTATCTGTGCATTCTACAGGAAACAATTACCGTACACTTCACTTAAAGGCTACTAAGGTAATGACCTCCACAATATTCCTCCCGTGGTTTTCAGCAGCAGGACGCCCTCATTCTGCTAATAGTCTTGCAATACATGGACACCATTTTGTTTTGAATAGCAGCTCAATTCATCATTTAATGGCAATTTACTTAGAGCAAAGACTAAAATTAACTCACAAGAAAAATAGAACACATCTCTCCCCACGCTGCCACTCCCTCCTTCCACAAACACCACTGCCACAGACAGATACTCTCTGAAGAGCCGCTATGTTACTAAACCTTTTTTTGGAAGGTGATTTCAAAGAACTCTGCCATTTAACTTAAAAAGAAAATTAAAATTTTGGCAGGGCTGGAAAACAAAACAATTTAGGCCACACTTCAAAAAAACCCACAACAAAATAAAACATGCAGAAAGTTGAATGCAACAGCCTTTATTTTTTGCTTTGTTCAATGACTACAAAAAAAATTTCAAGCCTGAGATGAGATCATTTTATCTTTGTATCTAAAAATACAACGCCTACTTTAATAGAGAACTTTTTATACCGGATGTAATGGTAACACAAGTGTTAGGAATTTAAAGAAAGACAAGACATACGTACTTGAACTCCCTGTAAAGTTTCTAAAGAACATTTCCTTATCCTACATCCAAGTCTGAATCATTCTTGAAATATTTCACTGACCACTGGAGAAAAATGTAACCTCTTAGCAAGGACACTTAAGTTGCCAGCTTCACGTTAGGGGACATAAATGCCCCCTGATACTAGGAATTACCTGAAGGACACTGGGAAAAGTAACTGGGAAAAGAGGAAAAGAGGGGAAAGCATACAGAACCTCCCTCTGCACTCTTCAGAAGGTATTTCTATGTTTGCAAAGACAGTGAGCGCTGCTGAGGTTGAGATTTACTTGTGTGGGACTTGTCAGTCCTTCAGCAGTGCTGCCGAGTCCCAGGTACTGCAAAGGCTCCGTATAGGGACTGATAGACAGCAAGTGCAAGGTAAAGATAAAATACTGAAACAGCAGGGACTCTGGAGCGTATCTGCCACTGCAAAACGTATTAGAAAAGAGTGGAAAGAGCCTCCGCATTTCCAGTACTGCCACAACAGAATTTCAGTCCCTGTGAACGTGTACCAGTTCTTTAAGAACACGAACATCACAACACAGCACTGTGTCACCCTACTTATAAGTTCACAGGTGATTAGTGTAAGCCTGACAACAGGTGTTCAGGTTTCAACTCTAAATCTGCTCTTAAAACATTTTGAAATAAATATTCCTACTTTCGATGTCTTGAAAGAACTTCCCTCCCTACGCCAAAAATAAGCTTCATTCTTAGGCCAAAATGTCGTCTTATCACAAGTCACAAAAGCAGTATGAAAAACATATCTCATTCTGGGAAGCCTTTAATTTGTATACACATTTTGCCTCAAACTTAAAAGGAAAAACAAACAAACAAAAAATCCCCAACATTCTAAACTAGCATGTTCTTGTGCCAGAAAAATTGACAACTAATTTGCCTAAATTTAGTACGGAGGAAGAAGCACATTTTAGTGGATCCCAAAAATACAACTTCAACCTTAAATTAAAGGGACAAGCAATTTCCCGTAAGAAGTACAACAGCTTCTCCAGAGAAGCCTGTCAAACAATTTTGCAAGTCAACTTAGTATTTTTTATAGACACAGGTCACGGTGAAGGGGCAATCCTAGTTCGTATAGCTTGATCTCCTCCTGTACATCAACATTCTGTGACGTTTCATTTAATTACTTCTGGTTTGAGCCCAATAATCCATGTTAAACTATGGCAGAACTCCTAGTCTTCATGTAAAGATTCAGGGAGATGGATGGCTTACCATTTCCTTTGGTACTTGATCCTAATGCTCACAGATCAGTCCATTAATCACTACTTCTCTGCCTACACAGGTAAGGATTGTTTGGGCCCTTCCTTGTATTTTGCAGAAAAGTAGTGCTGAATTGTTAGTTTCCGAGTCCTGAAGTTTCTCATTCTTCTATTTCTTATGAGCTTCACTTAATATGCCTTTACTTCTTAGCCGCAAAGCTTAGCATCTGACTGAATCAGAATACATTATGTTTGAATACAGGCAGGATCAGTATAGATAATTCTGTATTACTCCCTGCCCTCATTATTTACCACTTTGGTAATCTTCGTGTCATTTGCAAATTTTATCACAGTTCCCTGTACTTCAGATCAATGATGAAACTGTTAAATGGTGTCAAGCACAGTGCTGATCCCTATGGAGCTGCACTCTATTATTATGACTAATTTTTTTAGGTTTGTCAGTTGGCCAGTTGTTAATCCTTTTAACTTTTGCTTCACCAATACAGGGCAGTGCTATTTTTCAAACTGGAATGTCATGCAACGCAAAGAACTATCTGTCTAAAAGGGCTGTTACAGCTACATCTTCATTTTTATCAGTCAAACCTTTGAACTTCTTTAAATACTGAAATAGAGTTTGCTCAAGATTCACCTCCTGTAAAGCCATGCATACTGAGAATTATATCCCTATTGCTTGTTTCTTTGTCTTTTCAAAGATTCCCAATATCCTTCCCAGGCCTGATGTCTGGATGTTTAAGCTTTAGTTATTCCAAGTCTCTCCACATCTGTCCCCAGAACACAAGATTCCTGAACAGAAACAGACGTGGAGAGACTTGGAATAACTACGGATTGAATATCTAATCTTACCATGTTCTTACCATTAACTGTTTTTACCATGCCCTCTCCTGAACACAAACAGACGTAGTGAGAACAGTTCATGGTGCCAAGTGCTGATGCATTAGCACAGTTAATGACATGATTTTTTTTGGTAAAGTCTTAGGATATTAGGATACAGAAAAAAGCCTTTCAAATTTATGTCCACTGTAGACAAAACATGTTCCCCTTCTCCTTCTAACCAAACGTTTTGAACCCCATACAGAGACAACTATAGGGATTTTAACATCTTTAGATCGTCCTTAGAAAGGAGGCTGTGGTAACTCCGCAACAAATTCTGTAAAAATCTGAGTGCTCCTCGCTTTTCTGGACTTCGGATGCCAAATAACACCCAAAATACTGCCCTTTAGTATCTTTTTCCATTGACTCATTTCTCGGTACTGTATTGTATTTTATACTTCTGCAACAATCCCAGTGAAGCCAAGAACTTGCCGTTCAGAGAAAGGCCACAGATCAAATGCATTGCCTACGGCAACTGACCATCCAAAAGGTCGTGCACATGCCAAAAGTCCAGCAACACGGTTCAAGGAACATTCCACACAAAAAAACCCTAGACATACCAGCCCGCGTAGCCCTGCTCCCTACCCCTAACTGTAGGTAGCAGCCAAGGACAGTGGTGGTGATCCTGATGATAGTACTTGGCAGTTTGCACCCTCAATCTACAGATCAGACTGCTTTGTGACACAGCTAAGGCTGTTGTCTTTCCACCTCTCCTGGAGAACTACATACACATCCATCTTAATGAGAGAACAGCACAAAGAGTTTTCTGTGAGAACATTAGTAAGTATGGAAAGAGAAAATACCATGAAGCTATCCGTATTTGATTAATTTGATTGATTTTAATAGTTACAAACAAGTTTTCATTACCCAGTGCTGCTGAATTTTTAAACAAAGACCCCAAAACATGCCATCCCTCTTAACGCTGCATTGCACCTTCGTCCCCTATAATCAATCCTAGAGTAGGCTGCAACTCAACGCGAGTGAAGGCAGCAGACTGAGCTCTATGTAATTACCCATTTGATCCTATTAAGACACCAAATTCTAAAATTACAAGGCTTACGACTGTGCATTGGTACACTGCCATACACATAGGTACTCAAGCAACTTCAGCCTGAAAAGCTACCTACAGTTAGTAGTTCAACTTCTCTAAAACAAACAGATACGTATTACTTAACATAATGCATTACAATAATGGAACTGTTATACACAACTTCATCACTTTTAACAAGATTAATGTACGGAACAATACAAAGTAAAATTCTAGGAATGTAAAATATCCAAATATATAATTTCTTTTTAATGTCATTAATGAGCACATTAATGCACAGGTATTAATTTGACAGGAATATATAAAATACACGTGTGAATTAAACCTACTTCCGAGGAGATTCAAGAACTTGATTTTTCATTGTTGAATATTTGAAATCTCTACATAATAATTTATAATGAACATTATAACAGCATAACCCATGTTACAATATTGAAACTCAGAGAAAAGTATTCAGCACCATAGAAGCATATCATAAACTGTAAGAGCAAAATTTAGCACATTCTGTTAACAGAAATAGTAAGATACTTAATTGACAGTCCCAAAGAAATCTGGTTATTTACCTCAACTCATCAGCAAGAAAAAACTTCATTGTCAAAAAAAGTATGCACATGTTACCACAGCTTTCAGATAAACATCTCTATAAATCATTTTATGCTCATTTATATCATTTGCTTCTTTGCTACCTCATTAATAGATGCCAAAAGTCTTCTATTAACATCAAGTACAGAATTATTAATCATAAGTTATCTACGCTTACCTTTAAAACATTTTTTCCTGCTAAATTAAATATATTTGTGAAAATGCAGTGTTAGATTAAGCATAAAAGACAAGTAGCTCACCATCATCTAAGAGCCAGAAAACATTTAACACCAGGTCTCCAAAATTCGACTGAGTTCTATCCTCCTCCCCAAAGGACAGCCAGCTCCCTGGTAAGGGGAAAAAAAGAGCTTGCAGCAGACTCTGAACTTTACACTCTCTTGATCAAAGGACATTCAAAGAAGTAAAACAAGAGGAAACATGGGAGAGATGAAGGCATTCAGTTGGAAGTTTTATTACGAATAACACCTCCATGGCTGAAGAAACACACAAAGATCAAGCTATGAGGTAGCTCAGATCTTAACTGTTTACATGAAGGCCAGAGCTACTCAAACATCTTCTTCTTCTAGATATTCCAAAATGTAATGTCTTGGAAAAATACCCTCCATTAGTTGCTGCCTGTAATGGAAGTGAAGAATGACCAACCAAGAAATAATTATCTTTTTTAAATAAAAAAAAAATTAAAAAAATAAATCAAACTTTCTTGGCAACTGCCAGTAACAACCAGTATTCTTGACAACCACAACTACCTGAACATCCAAGAAGAGCTCAGAAAGTGACACCATTGCTCTGCTGTCTGAATACCGTATAGCAGCTCGAGCCTCTTGAATACGTCTGTAAGAAAAACACTTTGATGGGGCGCAAGGAGGGATGAGGGGGGGTCAGTGTCGGAATCATGGGGGGAGAGGCTAATCTTGACTCTAACTATAATTAAGCAATATTATTTTTTTTTGCACAAAAGGAAGGAGTAAAAATTCGTAGTAGAATTCGTAGTAGTATGAAGCGAATTGAATATCAACTTCAAATTACAATTTTTGCTTCATTTGGAGATCACCTCGTCCCTTTTAATATTACCAGGAAAATGGTATTTGAAATCATGCAGTAAAAAATTTTAACTATGAATTTCCTATTATTTTCTATTAAGCATAGAACTAATATTAAAAATCCCATTCTTTCCTCAAAAAGCACTATCTGAACTAACTCAGAAAGATATCTGAATGGAGGAAGGAAGACGTCAAATATACTTGTGTCTTAAAAACTGTCCTAGAGGCACCTCTGTTTCAGTGGCAAGAATTAAGTTCCATGGGTCTATGGCACACAGTGTCATTAATGACTTAGTAAGGATTTTTGTGAACATTGCTGGACTGTCAAATTAGAGTTTTGGTCATGCACAAAGACATTGGCAGCATGGAATAATGCAGAAGTATGGAACTTTAAAGCCACCCACATACCAAGCCCCAAAGCCTTCTATCATGAGTTGCCCGAGGGGCCAGCAATGACAGCTTCCATCAGCTGGTAGCACACCACGACCTGGCAAACCCGCTGCTTGCAGTATCATTAAGCTAACATTTTAAAAAGCGCACACAAGAAGCAAGGACATGACACCACCTGGTTGGTATGGTAAAGGTCTATTCTTCTCCTAAAGTTAACAAAAATGACCTCAGAAAAATAGCAGTTGAGAAAATGTTTACAAACCTCTACTAGAGCTATACTTTTTTCATACGATACCCACCAACAAGGTTCCACAGATGTACACATACAATCTGATATTAAAAGCTTCCTGCTAGTTGACTTCAATTGATTTCTAGTATTTGGTATTTCCAATGTGTTTATCCTGACTCATCTCATGAAGGAATGCAAATAGTGCCAGGGAATCTGCGATACTGCTGAATACAACACGATGCTATTTATGTTTGTTTATTAACAGCTTGAAGAAACTGCGTTGAAATAGAAAATGGGAGCTTATATTTTCATGGCTTACTGCACTGGGCTAACCTAAGTAGCTTTATATTTATATAACTTTGTATACACTGTTACAGTGCTGAGCAAAGAAAGGATTTGTTTAAAATAAACATTAAAGGCTGAATAAGGTGTAAAATAAAGCAACATTAAAATACAAACCTCCCAGTTTAGTTAGTATAAAGATTAACAGAAAATAAGACATATTATCACCAAAATTTAAATACAAATATGTAAATATCAGCTCATATTGATCACCATCAACATTTAGTGAAAGAATATCCAAATAATCTCGTATGATACTATACCACATATGCAGCCTTTGCAAAAAAAAAAAAAAAAAAAAAAAAAGAGTCACAAAGTTAAGGAGGTGAGGAGTACCTTGCTGGAATTCAAAAGCTTTGATCTGACTTGGTTTGAATTCTAGAAACTGCAATAGGATTTATGACCCATATACGACTTCAGTTCTCTTTGTACGAAGAATAATATTAATTTCTTTATTAATGAAACAGCAGCACAGTACAATTGACAAGCATAAAATCATGCAGAAAAGTATTACCAAGACTGCTAAAAGAAAGTAAGAAAATAAAGCTTTGCATATTACCTTGAGCAAGTCCACCATGCAGTACAATACAGTCTGTGAACAACTTCCATCCCTAACTTATCTCAGAATCTGTTCTTTTTCCTTGGTGGATGGTTAGGTATTTGTAATGGACATTTGTCTGGGGCCAGGAATGCAGGAAATAAGCTCACCAGTGTTTGCCTACAGTTGAGTGCAGCTAGTAGTAACTTTAAATTATCTAAATCCAGTATTAGCTCCTTTGGAGCACAGCAACATGACGTCCTCCTCAAAGAAATAATAGAAACTAATCCTCAAGGAGCTCCACACTGCCAGGCCACTGCTTCCTCCACCACAGCCAGCAGTCACAGATAACTCAGACATCCAGAGGACAAGACAGTCACTTTTAGCTCTGGCTGTACCAGCCTAGAGCATTTGGAAGCAGCTGCCGCAGAGAGCAGCCTTAGCCCCAAGCCCAAGGAAGGTAGCACATACACAGTCCTATCAAGACTAAGAAAGTCAAGTGGGACTGACTGTCAAATCCTTGACAATTTTACATCTCAAGCTTGTATTTCCCACAGTGCAATTTTTCAAATTGGTTATTAATACTCCACCAAAGACAGATGGATTTTAGATGACCAGAAGCATATTCCCGACACCATCTTATTCACCAGATCTGCCAGTCAATCACCAAGTAAAAAGCCTTTTTCATAGAACAAAACCCCAACTTTCCAAAGCTAACCCACCCTGCAGCCTGTCCTTTTAGTCACCAAGCTGTTTGTTCTGGTTGTTCTACAAAGTGTGGGATCCTTAAAAGATGGGTGTCCTCACAAAAACCAGAACTGCTCCCGGGACTGCTCTCTTGTACCTGTGTGTCCTTGCAGATGCAGTCTGTTCCCATCCGTCCCACAGCGGGCACTGATGGCCCAAGGACTACATCCAGTGTCGCACACAAAACACACTACAAACAGCAGCACAGGGTCTGCAAGCAAGCGCAGAGTGTATGTATTTCAGGTGCACTTCAGTGTGATGCAGGGATCTTACAGGGGTAAACTGAGCATCTAACTGTAGTTTACACGTTTCTCTCTGCTTTAATAAAAATGGAAAAGTAAACAGAGAATTTCAGCCTGACTGTATGTTGAAAGTTTACTCTATAAGAAGTCTTTAAAATAATAATATACTCACTTTTTTGTTTGCTTGGTTGTGGGGTTTTTTGGGTTGGTTTTTTTTTTTGTCTGTTCGTTTTTTGGGTTTTTTTTTAACTAATTCAGACATCTAAATAGGGAATTAAAAATTTGGGCACATGCAGGTTTGAAATACTTTTTAGAGCACTGTACACAAATCAATAGGTGGAACATTTTTGTCCCTATCTTCGACAGGCAGTGTAATAGATAACAGTTCATTTATTGAGGCAAATATTATTTAACATTATAATAATACTGTACAGTAATGCTATTCTTCATTTTATTTAACAGTTTATGATGTATAAGCCAGAAAAGCCTGGGATAAAAATTGAAAAATTATTAAAAAGAGAGAAGAGAGTAAAGCAATTTCTTACTACTTAATTTTATCTTCTGATTTTTGCTATGCCTGGCAGATGATGGGTTTATACTTCCTCACATCAGAAAATCCTATTACAGGAATTTCTCCAGTGCCCCCATAATTTCTGCTCCTTAACATTTCCCACATTGCCTACCTAGAAGTTAAAATAGGAAAAAAATAAAAAAAATGTGGTCTCTCTGTCCTATAAAACTTCTATCCTGTTACACCCTTACAGCACAGACCAGACAGGAAGACCTGGAGACTGGTGGAACGGAATGCAGTGATGCTTTCACTAGCGATGTGGAAAAGATGGAGATCTGCCTTATTTTTTCAAAGATGCGTTTCACCATCTGTGCTCATGACAGTTTTTTAGTGGGCCAACAAATGGACTTTTTTGAAATGTAAAACTAATTTACACTGTGTTGATAGAATAGACATTTCTTACAAAATCATCATCTTACAGTAAGTATTCTTTTTTGTATAATAAATCAATATAGAAGGCTGTCACAGAAGTGAAACATCAAGCACTTACAAAAAGACACGTAGATGACCACATAGGGACACAAGTGAGGATAAAGCATTGTGTTTTTTCTACAAGAAAAGTAATTAAAAAAAAAAAAAAAAAGGAAGATACTTGCACATACATTCACAGAGAGAGATACAGGTGTACCGGTTCAGTGGAGGGGAGGAAATCATAATGTCATTTGTCACATCTCTATGCTAAAAGATAATCTTTTTCTCAAAAAAGCAAACTTACTCATAGCTATCTGGAACATTTATCTACTTTGCAGTCCACAGCATATTTATTTTTTTTTTAGCAAATGTATTTTGTCATGTACTTATTGTTTCATTTTGCAGTTTTCTAATAATGGTAATTGTAATAATTTCCATTTTCAGGAAGTACCACATAAACCTCCCATTGCTGTGTCAGTCTCCATCATTGGTTTATAGCCTGTACAAACCAAAATAACTTTCTATTATAGAATCACAGAAAAACTTTACTAAATCCTTACAAAAGGGAAACTTCAAACAAAGACCATATATTCCTAAACAATGTATTTGAAACGTTCTTTTGGTTTTCATGCGCAGACCTAAGCTTAGACTACTCTGTCTCTCTAGCAAGAAGGGAGATTATCACTATCACTGAAATCACCACAAGATATACTGTTCCAGTTCTACTCAGGTGTTAGTGATGTTATCAGCTCCTACAGGAGAAAGAAAATTCAGGTGTGGACTCTGGCAAGCTTTAAAATAAGCATTTTTACATTTAAATCTTAGTATAAAGTTTACAGACTTGATTCAGTGATTAATAGAACCAACTATGCTTCAACTCACAGCTAAATCACAGTTAAAAGGCATACGAGATGATATAGTTACGCTTACATTATAGAAATTCAAACATTTTTGTCCAATGAATAGCTATAATTGACTTTATCCATCAGATACGGGAAATATTTATGTGAAAGTGAACTAACAGTATGCAATAGGAAGGAAAACAAGTTCAAGGATAAAATGTTACATTTCTGTAACATATGATTGTGCAGCACTATCTTTCAGTAGTTTTATGTCATTAACACAATCTCTTTTTCATCAGAATATGAATTTTTATGATGAAAGTCTTTATGTAACACTAATCTTTCTATTATGACCTGAGGGAATATACTGTAATAATATTAGAAATCTTCATTTATTTCTTCATTCAGTGATTCAAAGACAATGTCCTGGTTTGAAGAGAATGACTAAAAAAAAAATAAATATACATACAGGCATTATGTCATGCCCTTTTAACTTCCCCTACAGGGACCAAAGGCACAACTCACTTATTGGAGGAAGCTAATACCCTCTGAAACACACTATCACAGTACCGTATTGGTTTACCTGTTATCCTAAGGTCGCAGCAAAGGTGTTGCGCCATGGAGCAGTAAGTCAGTGGGAGCCCCAGCAGCGAGAGCATGCTTCTTTGTAAACGCTGCACAGCTAGTGAAAGACTCAAGAGGCAATAGAAGAGCTCTTGTACTAGAAACATTAGCTCACAAATCTGGAAGCAGGCTAAAAATCCGTTAAATAACAGCTACCGCAGCAAGGACTGGTTTTCAACCCTGTAAAACTCAACTCTTGCCATGTAAGCCCACTCTTCTTTCTACTCCCTTCAAATGCAACACAAAAACAATCCAGAAGCACACAGACAGATTACTCCACTTCCAGAGTGAGGGTGAAGCCCACGGCCGCTGCTTAAGGACCTTTGGAGAATTAAAGGGATAAAGAGTATGAATCTCCCTCCCAGTTCTTGATAAAATGGGAGGAAGCAGGGGAAGACTATGTGTCCCCTTGTTCCCCCCTCACTGAGAATTAACCTGGTCTTGTCAAGGATCAGCTGACCCCACCTGTCACTTCTCATGTAGCCCTTACAGTCTGATATGCCCTAACAGCACTGTAAATTAGCAAGTCAATTTGGCCCTCAAAAGATAGGTATTTGCAAGGTGAAAAGAATTTTAAAGATTTTAAGTCATACTTTCCATTGGCTATTCATTACTCAGCTTGAACTCCTGACAGTGAACTCCTTGACACTAATGAGCCTACATCTATTCCTCTAACTCAAAATTACTTTGCTTTATGAGCTACTTTTATTAGTAGACCAATGACCATAATGAATTTTTGACAATGGACAGCTATTCAGCACAAATCAACTTAAGCAATTCTTCCATCAAGCGTAACGGCGTTGTGTTAGAGGAAGCAATTGATTGCTACTGTAAAGCTGCACCCCCCAGGCAAGCTGATTTCTTCTCACGCACAATCTAAGTGACCAAAATGCAAACAAACAAAACCCACGCACACTGGTTATGGATAGCCAGATCTATCTGCTATCAAGTAATCAGAAAAAAAAATAATTGTGTTTCACTGAAAGTCACAAGATTAAGTTACAAAGGAGATCAATTAAATGAAACAAAAATATAAATACTAAAAGCAAGCCTGAACTATCTAATTAAAATGACCCACAGACGTAAAGATACCAATTGGTCCCAACTCAAATTTATTGTAAGTAAAAATGCATATGGAAGTCCAAGTGTTGCTTTTTCGCCAGACACGCTGGAATGATTTGGCAGCTGGCTGTAGAGATCTATTTCTCCCTCTGTGCACAGCTTTTAACAGTAGCAATACTCGCATGAACAAAATGGAGAGACTGGAGGAAAACATTCAGTGCTTAAATATACTCAGTCAGGACTTGAGAAAGCTGGTTGACTCTATGATCACTGACAAAGCTCCAAAGCTGATGATTTCTCTTGGTTGTTTTGTTCAAGTGACCACACATGAGGTGGTAACACCTCATCTCTATCCCTTTCAAGTAGGTTTTAACCACGGAAGTTTACAGATATACTTATGTTTTATATACTTAACAGCAAATGGAGTAACGAATAGGTACAGAAAAAAAACCACAAGCTGTATGTCTTGTGGTATATGAAATGTGGTACGCATTAGGTCCTAACTTCCAAAAGGAAAAAAAAAAAAGCCTCCCTAAATTCACCTACAGCTTTCAATCTCAAAATAAAACCATCTCCTTCTCATCTTAATGATTTCAGACTCCCCTTTACACCCCAGCTGTAAAGCACAGGATGGTGATGACACGTCAACTCCAAGGCACATACATAAACTCAGACACAGAACACTAGGTGAAATTTATGGGTCAGGTATGTCAAAAATACCTTACGAACAATCATTTCCTCTTACTAATAGTCTCTGAAAGCTCATAGGCATTGTCAGATCTTTTCTAAATTCAAATCACAGTGATGATCTGGATATTTATTTACATATACATACATACTGCAATGACATGTGCCAATGCTGAAATATGTTTGCATAAAATGCAATCTATAAACCCCCAAGACACAGATACTGCTGATATCTGACACTTGACAGGGTCCATAACAGTTAGAATAAAGAATTCCAAAATTTATTTCAAGAGCATTTCATAAGATGTCTGCATTTAAAAAGTCATGGTTACCAAATAGGCAGCTGACAGTTATTTCTTGTGTAATGTATTTCAGAAATAACCTAACACGATCACAGTATCTCAAACCTTACATTCTCATTAAGAAGTGAGCAGGTGGGTTTCAGAGTACATGAAAGCATCATGCTCCTAGTAGAGGTAACCTTTTTTGTCCTCATTAGGATGAGTGATGACAGCAGTGAAAAAGTGAAGCATTTTCTCTTTTCTTCTGCTTCCCTTTTCCCAGTATAGTAACAATAACCAGCAGAGAGGATTCTTTGCAGCAGATGAATAGATCCACACTGGTTTCACAGTTTAGTTTATTAGACAAGAAGTATCCCAGGTATTTCTATCTTGTGTTTGACTCAGGATGACATAAAAAGAAAATGCTGCTTGCTATTGCAGCATTTGATCCAAAATTCTTCTTTCACCTTGTTCTTATAACTTTGCATTTTGTCTTTCCTTCTATCATTCTTTCCTACATACTGCAGGATGCAAACCAAACAGCACACCACCAGAAGGGCAATGTGCAAGATTAATAGAACACACCAACAATCACATAGCAAAAGACAGCAACTAAAGTTAGGAAAGACCATCCTTGTGTAAAATCAGCTGGACACTTAGTTCAAAATGAAATTGTAAGGAAATCAGGAAAACCTGGTAATTAAACCAAAAATCACTAGAATTTATACTAGAGAATTTTAACCTTTTCCATGACAACTCATGTTATCAGAAGTAAATACATTTATACACACACAAAGGTGTCCTCCTAGTATTTCTATCTTTCTACACTAATCATCACATCTAGCTTCACTGACACTCCTGCCTTCCCAGAGAATGCAGAAATTGGAAGGGATGTACCCGTTGGGCCACTGTCTGGCTTACTGGGTCATTCTATTCTGTTAGAAAAGACCCAAAACTATTATCTAAAAGTCAGCATAAGGAGTAAGGAAAATAACTCCATACTGTTTCACAGGTTAAGAAAATGAAAGTCACATTTCCTAATCTCACTTCAAATTATTCTGATCAATTCCCAGTACAATTCTTCTGCCTGCTCCTCAGTCAGGTAAATGACAGAACAGACAGAATTTGCATACATCTTCTCATTAACACCACCACTACAGACTCGCGACTGCAGCAAACTCTGCTGACTTGGAAGCAGTAACAAATGCAAGGACAGGGAGAGCTGTTAGACCTCTTCAGTGTCAGAAACCAGGGCTAGTCATGGCCCACTCCTTGAGGCCTAGGGGAGGAAAGTCAAGGGGTTCTCCAATTTGTTCCAGCCATGGGTACAGCAAGGGAAGGAAGGGGTAAGAGTATAGAGGAGCCGATCCAGCCTCACAGATGCTCCATTTAGGAACAGAGAGGAACAGCCCGTTTCATTTTCAGTCATCATTAATTAATTCCATCTTCCCTCTACCAGTTCTTCTGCAAGCAGTAGGCTGAAAGGTCATGCAAAAATATATGTACTGCTGCAAAACCTGCATAAATAAAGGAGAGCCAGAATCAA
Source organism: Chroicocephalus ridibundus (assembly GCF_963924245.1). Lineage (NCBI taxonomy): Eukaryota > Metazoa > Chordata > Aves > Charadriiformes > Laridae > Chroicocephalus > Chroicocephalus ridibundus. Next base: position 6,528,066 of record NC_086294.1, read on the forward strand.
AATAGGTGAGCCCCCAAATCAGCGAGAACTCAACTACATTAGAGTACAATTGCACCTGATATGTAAAGTTAAAATTTTGTTTAGAAATGTTTTTGATGCAAAAAGATTCACAAATAATACTTCACCTTTAAAAGTTTAAAATGAAAAAAAACCAAACAGCTCTCTCCACTATAATGGCAACAAGAGGTCTAAGATATGCCCAAAAGACTGAGGCTGTAGGTACTGCCACAGTAAAAGAGAACCAAAATGTTTCAAGGTCTTGAAAAAAAATATAGTTGACATTAAATACTCTGCAGCGTATCATTAGCAAGGGGGAAAAAAAAAAAAAGTTTTATTTTCTTAAGTCTTTTAATGCTGAAATACAATTCTGTTCAAAAATTCTGATAAGACTTATTTTAGTTTTAAAAAACAGACATCTTTTGTTTTCAATTAAAATAAAAAGCTTTCATTTTGTTTACAAGCAGCAGTGACAAAAGCAAATATTTGCAAAATAATTGTGCGTAAGAAAACAAAATAGGTGCTAGCATTAATTCCTACTAATACAAAATGCTAAGTAGGTTGCCTGAAATTAATTTAAAAATATTAATTACATTCAGTCACAGGACCATAAAATTAAGCAGCCTAACGTATCAACACTTGAAAAACACACTTGAACATACTTCCCTAGTGAGCAGCGGCCTAAGCTATCACCGACGCCTCTATCCACAGAGTTTCAATGACAGCACTTAGTTCTATCAGTTCAGGGAGTTAACAGCTACAACATTTCTCTCCTCAATCTAGGGGCAGTTCCAGCACTTCTCCTGTAGCTCAGGATACTGATGAATATTAGAATGAAACAACTGGCAGAGACTAGTTTCATAGCTCTTGTTCAGAAACATGCGGGAGGTTTTGCAATTTATTTTTTATGCTGCAGTTACTGCTTCAGAAAGTCACGGGGATGGACTCAAACATTTCCTTGAGAGAAGCCGAGAGCATGGGGAAAAGAGAGAACAGAATATATATCTTTTCTTGCCATCACCTATAGGCAGGAGGCTTTGAAGGAGGGGGTTAAGACGTAACAGTAGTTTTGCATCCTCACAGATTTTGACTTGAAGTAGGAAAGGCCATTGTGCTTTTCTTGAACCATCACATTTCTCAAACGCCTACCTGCCTGAAGTGGCTATAAAAGCTGAACTCTTGTCTTTACAGACAGCACAAGACACATCCAAGGTTGTGGCGTGGTAGAAACACCACAGCACACTCTCTTCTGATAGGAGAGGTAGAATTCTTTATAAAGTACTGCTTCCGAACCTTCCTGCCATCCACTTTCACCCTTTTCCTCCCTTTCATCTATTTTTGGCCAAATATGTCAATTTTCTATACCAATAAATAAGAGTACCTCATACATTATGCAGTTAGTGGAATTTAGGGTTTAACTAATGTCATTTCAGGTCTTGAAAACCCAATCAAGCCCTTTCCTTGTCTATTTACCACATTATACAAAGTTTAAAATGTTGAAGCTGAAGTTTCAAGTTCAAGGTTGCGGCCCATCTTTAATCTTCTATTAATATCACAGGAGAGCAGTTCTGGAACATTATGGTCCTTCAATTATGAAAAATTAGTAATGATTAGCATGGCCATATTTCACAAATAAGACTGTCTTCTTACTTCTGCAAGCATAATCGACAGTGTTCTTGTAAAATTTGGTTTGCTAAATCCACTGGAGTGGAGGGACTCGATAATTCCCTTTTAAACCTACTTTTACAATTTCCCAGCTGTCTGGTTCTCTACATTTGTCATGACAGACAAAGTTAAATTAAAAATTCTAAACCGTCACCCTAGGGCAAAGCTTGATAGAAAAGTGTAGAGCAATACTCTTTAAAAGCAGTAACAAAATAGATCCCAACCCTATAGAGAAAATACACTGTAATTTTTCTGTGTGCATTTACTACCCTGGCCCTTTTAATAGATGTAATTTTCATGAAATCTAATCACAAAGCACAACTCAAATGGGTGTCTCACACTATTCTTTTTTGAATAGTCTAATTCAATTGGTCACAGCAATGGAATCTCGTATTCATGAAGGCATGTGTTTAGGCACAGAGGTTAGATGTCACATCTGTGATTGATAATGTTTGTTTTGTACTATGCTTCTCAATAACTCTTCACTTTAAGCAGCATTTTGCTTCTGAACAGGAGTGGGTGTAAGGACACTCAGCATAATGGAATGGGCCAGGTTTAATTCCCTTAATCACTTGGTCAGGGCAACAGAATTAACTGTCCACATCTGTTCCCTCTGAGCACACACGCTTAGTTCTCCCTCTTATGCAATAAAGGGGTGCGGGGTCAGGATGCCACATCATGCCTGCCTTTCCCTCCAAAATTCATTCCACAGAAAGAACCCACGGACTGACTGTGGATCAAAACAGACTGAGTTTGGACCACAAAATACTTGTGATGTGGCAAAACCAGCTCAATCATAAGCCTCAAGTGCAACTTTTTACATAATACGTTATATGTGGCCAAAGGAGAAAGCAGAGCTGTTGTGCCACTTGTAAATAGACAGACAAACAAAAAAAACCCACACTAAAAAACAGTTTCTTACTGAAGGTGGTCTTCATAGACTACCAGAAATAGAGTGTAACTGCACTTGTATTGATCAGTTCATAATAACCAATTTAACCACAATGGTAAAGATGATGCTCACCATCATTAGTCACACTGATAGAGTGCTCTGGTTAGCTGCTTAACATAGTCTAGGAAGGATCAGATTCAAAAGAAAATTTGAAAAGGTATCATTTAAAATGGCAATTAATTCAGACCCACTGGTTTGTGCTTCTGGCTCGCCTCCGAAACCCTATGTTTCTGTACTGCTGAAAAGCAAGATGATGGAGGTCAATTGCTCTAAGCTCCTGGTGTCCACAAAATGGTGATTATCATGGTGCTCAGTCTCAATCTGGAGCCAGTAATGAGCCACCTACATTCACCCACTTTTGACATTTGTATCAACTATGCTTGTTTAAGGATGAATAGACACAGAAATACTAAGTTCAGAAAAAACCAACAGAGTTCATGCAGGGAAACAAACACTGAATCACCAAAAGGGGAAGGGGGCAGTCACGACTGCCAGGTAAGTACAGGGACCAAAACAGAGTAACAGACAGGGATCTTCAAGAAAGTGACAAACCCCATCAATTTATAGGAACAGCTGCACTATTTTCTGGCATAAGGAATAAACTAGTTTTGGAGAGAAAGAAAACAGCTTTCTCCTTTAAGGCTAAGGACTTCACACTGGGATTGGCAGAAAATGCTGTATTTCACAAAGAAGTTGTTCTCTGCAACAGGCATCTTAAGACATACTGGATGTAAAAGGGGAGACTGCCAGATAGCTGATAGCAGGAAAGTGAGGGAGAACTTCCTGAATTTATTTCATTAAAAACTGATCAAGAATCTTTTTCCTCACTTACACCCTTTGCAGCAACATTTGTGTTGTTTCGTTTGGACGCTGTGACTACTTTCAGTTGGCATTTTATCCTTTGTCTGACCTGAGCTAAGGGCGCTTTCAGGATAGCAGGTTAAACACAAAATAATCCCCTCTCAAGGCTGCGGCAGTCTATGAAATGAGGCAGGAGGTAAGACACCTCTTAACTCCCTAGTACACAACATTCCACGGGGTAATCCATGAAAGCAGAGGCTGACCATGCCTGTGCAGGAGCCCTGCGGAGCCAGGGGAGAGGAGAGCAGCCAGTGCAATCCGGAGAGCATGGGAGAAGCACTACGGCACTGGGGCATCAGGCAAGGTAGCAGGGAGCACACCTGAGCCCCACACTCCCTCGGGAGTTCATCGCATCAGCGCTGAAACCTCATCCTCCTGGTAGCTGCTACCTGCCTTCACGCACGGAGAGCCCAAGACAAAAGCACTTCAAACCTGTCTGTGGACCTCTGATTTTATCACTATAGTAAATAATAAAGAAGTGCAAACGAGGATGATAATATTGCTTGTTTTACATGCAGAAGGTCAGAGAGCATGAATTAGTTACTCTCCTGTGTAGGCTACTGCTGGCTCTCTGATGGGGAAGAACAGACTACAAAGGACACTATTTCCTCTCTCGGAGTTAAGTAGAGACATGTGGTGCTGTGATGCTGCCTTGTCTTGTCCATGAACCCACTAACAGCCAAGGAACGCATAGGAGAAAATAATCAACTACTGTCTGGAGATAAGCAACATATTATTTCTCCAGGGAGCAAGTGGGAGAACCAGGATGCAACAGCTGTTTTCAGTCACACTGTTTCTGCCTTGGACTGCTCCCACTACATACACTGCCTTACTACGGCTTGAAAGGAATAGCCTATATTTATAAATACAGAGAGATAGATAGATATGTCTGTGTGCATCTGGTTGTAATGCAAAAGTAAGAAGAAAATATCCTTCCCACACACATTAATGCAAAAGTAAAGAGAAAATATCCTTCCTACGTACATTTATTTTAAAGTGTGTGCGCTAGCATATTTTTATTTTAGAAAACTGGTTACTTCATCATTGGAATGTGTCCTTACCGCATTTATCGGTTTGGGGGAAAAAAAAAAAAAGTATGAATTCAAATGTAACTCACAGGACAAACAAGTATTTCTTTGAATTTTTAAACAGCCTGGCAATTTCTCTTCTCCATTTCCTACTATAATATAAAGCATGTTAAATGGAAAAATGTGTTAGGAATGCAAATCCTCCATAAGTGAAAGTGTATGGAAAGAGAATTAAGCTATTGAGCAAAGTCTAAAATAATTTTTCTGCCAGCACAAATGAAAAGTAATGTTTCCAAAAAGTAAACATACCCGCAAACCAGATTTAGGTAATAAGTTAAATACTCTGACCTGTGTATTTTTGTAAATTGATCTAGAATTCATCCAGTGAACAAACACTTAAAGATAGTACGTGAATTCACAACTTGAACTTTTAGAAACATTTGCTAGAATATCACAATGCATACCTAAAAGAGTGATACATTTAATAGCATTCAGTCATCATATAATTACGTGCACTGTATACAGCAACCATTTAACGATGCAGCTAAGCCAATTTAGGACAATATGCTCATCCACTAAGCTATTACAGCTTAGAATGACATTCTTATCCACTTTAAAGTTCAACTTACCATTAATTGTTTAATGCTAACAGAGTTCTAAATAAATAAAGTCAGCAAATTAGAATGCTATAGTTAATTGTAATTAATGTTGCTGTGTGTAAAATCCTACTGTCATAAAGAGTAAGACAGCAAGGAAGATAGCTTTGCATTTTGCTAATTAAGTTTGAATCCTTCTACTGCAAAACAACTACTTACCACTACCATCTTCACCCAGATAAAAATTAAGAATTAACAAAGAACCTGCATTTCATAGAAAAAAATACTGTCATTATTGACTTCATAGCAAGGCATCTGCATTGTAAGCCTTTCCACATTTGTATGTACAGACACATACACAAATATCTATAGTAGAGGCAACACATCTTCTCAAGAACCCTGATTTATAGGGTTTCTAACTGCAATTTATTGTCTTCTTTTCCCAAGTCTGTGTTCTAATTCTTTCTCTCAAGTTTCTATATTCAACTTGAATCTGGGAGGGAAAAACAAAACAAAAGAACCCACAACAAAACAAAATCAAAGCCAAATAATACAAAGGATTTTCATCTTATCTATCTGCCTGTATCTCTTGGTTATATAATCACAGCTGTAATCTCCAGTAAAAGCAGACTCAATCAGCAGCACAATAATGCTGGGGAAGATCTCACAAAGCTGTGATGCGCTGTAGAATCTAAACTGACTATTAAAGCTTCAAAAAGTTCCCATCAAATGACCAGATGGGGATGCAATCCTTCAAATCTTCTACAACAATAAGTGTAGCGAGACCATGAGAGGTTAGCTTCTCGATCATCTGTCTCATAAATATCGGGAAGGAAATCCGAAAGAGAAACTTTTTCTCATGTGTTTCTCCAAAATTATGCATACAAGACTACCAAGACGTAGCCTCCTTGGTCAAATAATGAGTACTTGTCTGTTTTCTGTTTTGCAAATCAATTTTATATTTACTTTGCCACAATTAAATGTTGAAGTTTCCTTGTACGTGGTGAAAGCACATGCATTTTTCTTCCTGAAAACAATGCAATCATCTGATGCCATCTATAGCTCAATAAACATTTAAGGTTTTAAAAACCAATTTACCCCATATAATATGAAAAATATGGTCAGGACGTGTGATTTTACCTAATTTTCAAAGTTGTAACTTAAGAGACTTAAAGCTGAAGTGTTCCTCCTGAGTTATAGCAGGAGATTAGAGTTTCTCCCGAGTTATACCATAAGTTTGGAGAAGAGTCCTGAGCACGCAAGAGAATGCAACCTAGAACAGAATGGCGAGTGCCACCATCATCTGCTTTCTTTCTCTGTGCTATTAAAGAGCTAAAGAGAATGAAGTGTTACCATTAAAGAGAGAAATAAAATGTTATCGTACATAATAAAGTGACTTTAAAACACCAAGGCATTTATACTGTATGAATTCAAGTCACATAAACAAAGATATCCTCCAATTAATGGTGAACTCGATGGATAGTCAGAAGCAGCACATCCCAAATGGAGGGTTACTAATGGATCTCCACAAAGCACAGGCTATAAAAGAAAACACTTTAACATAGTATTCCAATTCCTAGATATCAAATGGATGCAAGTTGCCAAGAACTGCTCCAGATGCAGCCTTACTCCTTTTTAACCAATAGAACTGTTAAAAGTGTAATACACTGCTTGCAAAAAAATGCGACAGTAATGACTTTGAGGAAAACAATAGACAACTTACAAGGAGGGAGTAGACCCAGCCTCTATGATTCATACACAAAGAACAGGGAAGTCCGATCTTGTAGTGGTTTACTTAATACTGGATTTAATCTATTTTCCTTGAGTGAGGCAGAGCTATTTTCCATATATTTAGATGTAACACCAGGTGTTGAACAGCACTTGCTAAGCATTCTAAAGACTCCACATTAGGCTGCTCATTTCTACTCAGCAGGGCAGGAATCAAAGCTGACTTTAAAATCCAATATAGCTATCATAGCTTTTTTTTTTTTTTTTTTTTAGTATTATGAAATAGTCTCTTTGAGAACATATTTTCTGTGAACTGTGAAAGAATGAAAGAAATCCGTAGTACTTGCAGTCTCAATCATACACAGAATTCTTATTTCTGGTAACTTTTTGTTTCTGAACTTCATCACCTTTAACCAAGGTGACAAACCACCCACCTTTTATGACCAAGTTCCTCTGAAATTGTGTGCTTATTATGCAAATTTTAGGTGATACTTGCAAGTGGCCAGGATAAAGAAATGCCTCTTTTTCTTCAGATCTATCAAAAGAGTTGGCAGCCAGCGAGATTAGATTTTTAAGTCCATTCATGGCATTTGCTACACCTACCACATTCTTTGTGAGAGAGAAGTCATGGCTAAGAGGAAGCTTGCCTTTTCAGTTGTGGAAGGGTATCAGAGTACAACTACCTGGACTTCAGTATTTCTTTTCAATTCATAAGAACGTGCAATAAACAAAAAGCCCACTCCCAGAGAATATGACAATAACAGAACAAACCTTGCTTCACCATTCCATAGAGCTTGGAAAAGCCCAGGATTCAAAGTGCCAGTAGATTGAGATCAAGTATGAAAGTTCATAAACTGTTCTGGAAAGACCTGTGACAACAGACTTTGGTTTTCACCCACAATACTTTATACATCTAAATTGAAGATGCACAGGCATATCCACTTGTATCTAACCATCACATGTACTTTTTCCACACTGGCTGCTGTCACAGACAAGGTGCTCACACCTAGACAGATAGATATGTCTGAAGCAGAAAGGCCATCACATTTTCTCATGTTCTGTCAGCTTGTCACAGATTACAAAATAAAAAATCTGTTCTCAGGTACTAAGCATCCACTCTTTAATTTCTCATACAGGGTACCATACCAATAAAAAGATGACAGACAGCACTACTGCATCAAGTGAGCGGAGAAAACAACTCACTTTGATAACAAATCTAAGAATTTCTGCCCTCTTGAATCAGCATAATTCGTTCACTTAGTACCTCACATCAGAGATCCATTAGAGGGCTCGAACCCCTCTTATGATGGGCATGTATTATAAAGGCAACAGATACCAAAATAAAATGAATCCCGCAGTCAGAAGGAACTGATCTAAGCAGTTCTGCCAACACCCATGCCTGGCTCACGCTGCACCAGCAAAAGGTAGATATTAGCTGATGACACCGTGTTAAGCAATTGGTTTTGATGTCCCTTGCTCACTAGGAAGCCGTGTGAACTGCTCAACAGACAACAAGTTCTGTAGTTTTCTGCATCACAGAGAAGAAAAATCACAGAGATTAGGACCATAGCCAGTTCAGAGCCAGCAAGGCCATTAACTCTGCCCTCTAACCCACAATCTGGTTGTTCTGCATGGACGCAAGAGTCAAACGTACCTAGCATCAGCTGTGAATTTGTAACCTTCAGTGCAGCAGCTGAACAATATACATATTTCCTTCTTAGCATCTTACCTCAGAAAGCTCCCTAAGCACGACACTGAACGTATTAACAACAGAAGAGCTATTCCTTCTCAAATGAGGTGCTAGATAACTTCATTACATTTTTCCCACAACATAATCAAGGATTTAACAGTCATTGCGCAAAAATAATCGCTACACTGAAGATGCGTGAGAAACCTGTTTGGATAGGTTTTGCCCCAAAAATGCATATTGTGAACGCGTAACAGAGAAGCAATTAAAGAGAGAAATGTTTTAGAAAATGAGAAAATAAGTTAATAAAGCTTTAAGAGCGGGTGTTGTTTTTTTTTTTAAATTCTCCGACATAGTAAAATTATTTAAGACTTGCAGACTGCATGTTGTTATTTGCCTAGTTTTGTTATAGCAGTTAAATGCAACTTAATGAAGTACACACAGATTTTTTTTTTCCCACAGCAGTTCTAACCTGCTTTATTTTTAATTTTAAAAACCTGAATATTAAAACAATATTATGCATGTGTTGTACAATAGTACTTTGTAGTATACTGTGTTTTGGTCTTAAATTTTGTAATAATACATAACCCCCATCTCCAACATACTGAAAGGAAAAGAAGGTTTTTTTAGATCAATCATTAGAAGCCTTTTAGTATCTGATGAAGACTTAGGGTTTTGAAAAATGTCAGTATCTGTATTCCTTTCCAATTTTCACATACACATCTTAAATGGGGAAACAATATATTGGTACAAAAAGGCTCAGACATGATAGGAATTATTTAATTCAATAATAATTCTATAGTTAAATACGTCCTCTTAACACAAATTTGTTTCAGACTTTCTCTTTCATCTTCATGGAACCAGCAATCAGAAATTCAACTTTCCACACTTACTTTTTTGAAGGAAATCATATGTATACCTGCATATCCTTCCAGAAGTTAAATTTATCTCAACAACAGGAACAAAGTAACAGCCTATATGGTATTGTGCTTTCTCCAAAATAGATTCTGAACAGCAAGGATTTTATGTGAGATTGTTTGCCAATTCTGAACTTGAACTATACTTTTGTAGTATTACCCTCACTTTAAACTACTGATTCACAAGAAAAGGCAGTTTCATTGTTTTTCTTTTAATTCTCAGAGATTTTAGACTTTTTTTTAATTTTTATTCTGTGTTTACTTTCTATCACTTAGAGAAATAATCACAGTTTTCTAATGCTTCACAGGTGAATGTTTTGTAGCTAACATAACTAAGCTATAATACAAATCAGTATGCCATATAAAAAAGAAATAATTAGTTTATAGGTAGCTAATGCAAATTCACTCACTACAGAAATATCACTGGCTGATGACAAACAGATGAAGGATTCCCAAATGCAAATGAGAAAAAAAATATTCTACGAAAACACATTTGATTTTAGCCACCATTTAGAAACATGTTTACAAGATGTTTTAAGAGAAGACACATTCCTTCCAGTGCAAGTCTTCTACCTGTGTAACATGAAAAGCCTCATCCACTAACCCAAATCAACTAAACTACCATTACAAACTACGAAAAAGAAAAAAAACATAACACAACAAACTTACAAAAAAACAACGTTTGCCTAAAATTTAGTTATTCTTGCATCACCAGGTAACTAATTTAGTCTTCTATGGTAAAGATATATAGTGGATAGCATTTACTAGTTCAATAATGATATATTCACGCTGCATGATGCCGTCGGGTTATCTGTGATAGCTGTTCAGCCAGCAAGAAAACCAGCAAAACAAGATGTTACGCAGTCCTGTTTTAACTGTCAGGCTCAACAATGCTGTAGCACCTAAAAACTCTGAAAACTGAACTGGGCTTTGACATCATGTATCAAGCTAAGCGGCCTCAATTCTCTTCTTCAAGAGCCTAATAGGCTAGGTCTGTTCTTCCAACAAATTCACCGAAATATCCTTAATGATCACAGCTCTGTCATCAGGGATGAAAAAGCCTGCCTAACAAAACCTGAAAAAATTATTGCAAAGCTTGACAGTTGTTTAAAAACTAACGATTCAGTAGCCTTTGCTATCTGACCTTCATTAGAATTTTTTTCATTATCACATTGCAAAAATCTACTGCATTACAGACTGAAGCTATTAGTCACTATAAAGCCACTACCATGTTCCCCAAACTGGGGAATCATCATTACTATTAATTTCAAAGGATACCATTAAAAGGGACAATATTCAATATTTTACTCGCTAATTCCACTCTAATTTATATTATAAAAGTATGCAGGAAGGTTATGCCAGCCTGGATGATTGGTCATTTCTTCTGAATCATTTTGTTTTCTTGACAAAGCCTCAATAGTATCTAGGCCATCTGGGGATACCTCCGTGAAATTCAGAGTTCAAGGAGACGTTCTGTAGTACTGATACAGTGGTAGTCACAGAGGGCATCTATTTCCACATTTAAAAAGATCAGTACTGATGCAATACAGGGAAACAAGGAGAGAGACAGGGCATTCCCTCACAAAGCTATTATAGTTTAAATCTTTCATCTTACTCTATTTCATGTGCGTTCTAGGGACTACCATGAAGACTTTGCTCCTATTATCCTCTCCTCACAGTCTTTCTGTATGATCTAAAGCATGATCTGCTTTTTTGTACTTTTATTTCTCTCATGTCACGTTAATTTGCCAAATAAGGACATTAATTTTCTTTATATGGTGTTTGATGCAGTCTCATTTGCTATTTGTGTGCTGTTCTTAGGATACATGATGCCAAATGAATTGCCTGGAATATACAAATACTTACTAGTGCAAAATTTCACTTATGGAGTTTGAAGATTGCTACAGCACTTACAGAACAGCTCAGTGAAACAGTTACCTTACTCATTATCTTAGCCTCTTTCCATACATTAAGGGCTTGCTTAGACAGGAAGCCTTAAAAGGGAAAAACAGTTTAACAAAAACACCGCAACATCCCTACCTTGTAATCATGAGGATTTTTGTATCTAAGCTGCAGAACCTTACACATGCATGCATGCACAGATACATATATACATACGTATTTAATCTCAGACAGCACTAACTGCTATAATCCATTTTTACCATTCTCAAATTCTCCAAGTTTTCAGTTGTCCTAACTCCAAATTCCAGTTCAGTAACTTGAAAAATACATAAAATTTCTATGAAACATACTTGGAAAAAAGTTGGAGGGTTTTTGACAGACATCTCTTTAGATCCACCTATTTCTATTATGTCATGCTAGTCCAGTACATTACAGAAAAACACAGGTGGGAGAGATGCCCACTGCAAAGTTATCTAATCCGTCCCCTGACTGCAAGACAGCATCAATGGTAATGCTATCACCCTAGATGGATGCTTGTCTAGTCTGTACTGTAATAGCAATAACGGTAAGGATTTCACAGCCTCTGCAGATATACTATTCCAATGCTTTACTATTGTTACCATTTGAAAGGGGATTGCAGGGTTTGGTTTTGTTTGTTTTCTCTAATTTCTAACCTCAATCTCTCTTGGTGAAAGCGATTCAAGCTTTAAGGAAGTCCTAAGTGAGAGCACAGTTGTGCAAAGGGTACGTGAAGTAAAACACTGTGTTGACTGGGGAAAAGAGCAAATAATCTTTCCGGGCTGGAATTCCTGCCAGGAGGTGGGAAAACAGAAAGATGAAAAGGTCCGAGGAGAAGTCCTGCAGACCTCAAAACCAAGATGAACAGAACTCAAAGGTTGTTTAAGTCATAGCTAGGAATTGGGGAGCCAGGTTAAGAGTTCCTTTGTGGCTATGTTTTGTATGTAAGTATAATGCCTTTGCCATTGTAAGTCATGGCACTCAAAAGAGAAGATAACAGCGTCCTGGAAGTGAGCTTTAAGTCTAACACACACACAAAATGGGGGGGGTTGGGGGGGCTGGAAAGCCCATCTTAATGGTGAAAGAAGCTACTCTCTGCTAATAAAACTGTGCAAATTCATTTTGCAAAGTCTTGAATAACTTGTATGCAGCAGACTTAGAGGCATCTATAAACAAACCATTAAAGAAAAGCAGGTAGCTGCAAGGTATAACTTACTCAGTTTTCCCCAAAACACGCTTCCCATTGAGATGCTGTATTCCACTGTGAGCCACTGTATTCCATTACCTACAGGGATAATGGATTAAGCCATACAAAGAAAACTGAAATAGCCCTTTCCAGGTGTGTCCCAGGAATAAGAGCTCAGTTCTTGTATTCCAGAATTTCAGCTTTTAGTCAACACACGTCTTCAAAAATGACCAGGAAATGGGAAACACGATGACAGTGGGACTTTAGTGCTGTCACCCAGTTTTCATTTGGGAGAAGCACGGGTGCTTCTGCACTGTATGACACAGTCATGGTGACCACTGAGGTAGATCTCACTAAAGGATTTCAATCTTGTAGAAGTTTAAAGAGAAGGGCTAAACCAAGCACTCATTACTCTACTGAACCTCAGCCTTGGTAATTGAAAGAAGAATATGGTCCCATGACGTGCTAAAAGCAATCAGTGAACAGGCCACCTCACTACCATATATTTAAAATAGAATACAGCCAGTTTAGTGATTTCAAAAGACTCTTTTCCATGTTCAGAATAATCACAAAGGGTGAAGATAGCCTCTATAATGAAGCTGTTTATCTGAAATTAAAAATTGGTTTGATTTTTCTTCCCCTCCTACACTACTGGAACCTCTTCCAACTTCTGTCATCTTCCAAAACACTAATTGAAACATTTGCAATAAAAAAAAAAAAAAAATCATGGTGGCAAAAGGTACAGAATTAGCAAACCTAAAGACATGCATCTTTCCACAAACCTGATACATGCCAGGCCAATCCAGTTCCCAAATGAATCTACTACGGCAGGTCTGGAAGAAAAGTGTAGTGTCTAAGCTGAGAGGGTGGACTGACCATCAGAATTTTGTCTGCTCTTCAGAGGCAACAGATCCAGACCCCCATCTGCGGGACTGCAACAACCCTTTTTCTAAGTAGACAATAAACCTATTTTTCAGTGCATTAGCTTATCCTGCACCACTGCTTCCCTACTAAAGGAAGGACTGTTTTCTATAATACAAAAAGATATTACAGATTTATTATGTGAGCAAACTGATATGGTGAATAACTGCTAAGTAGGAGAGATGAATAATAGTCCTATAATAGTCCAAAGTAATCGAAGTGGAAATAAACATTCATTTGCAACATCTAGTGTTTAGCTACAATCAACTGGTAATAGACACATATAAGATTTCATACACAACATAAGAAATTGGAACCAAGTATTCATACAACTTCTGGAAATAAGGTACTTAGTCAACTACAAACATTAAGCTATACCTGTAAAACTTTCCCCGTCAGTGTCATGGCTGCGGGGTAGGGAAAGGGGAGGAAGGAAGGTGGAAGGGAGAAAAAGTATCACCATCCAACTAAAAGATTGCTTTTAGGATCATGGCATAAATGTGATAAATTCGCCAACCAACCACCTGACACAGAAAGCATTATTTTAAAACACAGAGTGATATGCATATCATGGCTTCTGACACAGACAGACCTGTTCATAATAAATCTGGAGAATTAAATCTGGAGAATTATACTCCAAAATACTCATTATCTAACTGAACCAAGTCAAATAACCATTGGTTACGGAGCTTATGTCTCGGAGCTTAAAATACAGCTATGCTAGAGTTAAGTTTAGAACAGATAAGTGAAGTGAGAAGGAAAACAGCAAGAAAGATTTTAATCCACATTTTTGCTAGCTCACCACCTGGACTCAGGAAACAGCACACCGGCCATAGTCCTTTCCAGCCTTACAATATACTTTTTTTTTTGCAAACAAGGTAAGACACAGATGGAGTAACACATAGGTGCTCTTGAACTGCCAGGAGAGTGTCTGATTTTACTTCTGTTTGCATTGCCTGAATGGAAAGCCATCTTAAAACAAGTATTGAGTATTTTTAATTTGACCTCAGCAATTGTCTGGGTCATGTGCGGTACCAGGCCCCATCTTTTTTTCCTCTTTCTTTAAAGAAAGACACTTAGAAACAAAGAAATCTAGCCTCCCTACCCAGCTAAAAAAGTAGCAAGTTTGATCCAAAGTCACTATGATCATTGCAAGGCATCCACTAACTTCAACTGCCACAAATTCAAGCTCATATATATGTTTGTTGCTGCTTATTTTGAAAAAATAAAACTTGCTAGCTATCAATGATAGGTTCTGCTGTGACAATAGTACAGCCTGCTAAGTACTAAACAGCATTTCATTAGCAAAATTAAAGTGACATCAATACCAAAGAAGTGTCCTTCTTTCAAATGCCTCAATTAAACTAAACTGCAAATGGACAACAGTGGGAAAAACACGTTCTAGCAGAGCTTGCCTTAAGCAGGTGATCCTTTCTCATACACAGACATTTGAATGACAGCAGGACAACAATGACTATTCACAGGATCAGACCCTAATATTCAAACGTAGCTAATTCAGGCTTAACTGTCATTATATACCAAGTATTGTTATGTTTCAAATTTAAAGATGCTCCTACTCTACAATTCACAGGGACAAGTTTTCACAGAAACTGCTTAAAGATTTTTTGAATACCCACCAGGTTCCAGACTTACTAGGACTAACCCAGTCTGACTACGCATAAAACTTCCATCACTTCGTTCTAGGGGTCAGGAAATTTTCAGTAATCAGAGACTGTTTGGTATCCAGAGCTAGATGTAAAACCTTTGGCAAATGGAGGTAGTACAAAGCAGCAATCAGAGCAGCTTTTCAAAAGATCTAAACCCCAAACCTCACACTGCGTCTTTTCTATAAGAGCAAGGGAATGAAAAAGTATCGTGG
Source organism: Chroicocephalus ridibundus (assembly GCF_963924245.1). Classification (NCBI taxonomy): domain Eukaryota; kingdom Metazoa; phylum Chordata; class Aves; order Charadriiformes; family Laridae; genus Chroicocephalus; species Chroicocephalus ridibundus. The sequence continues at coordinate 6,543,403 of NC_086294.1, forward strand.
CTGTCTCCTTTGCATGGCATCACCAGGGGAGAAGGGAATGACCATCTACATTGGGAGTATCAACAGAATCCGAATTCTGACTTTCCCCAAGACTGCTGAGGCAAACAGAATGACAGCATCCCTATCCCAGTACTCTTGTGCAAAGGTGAAAGGCCATGCAGAAGCTGGCCTTAAACCAACTGGGGTAAAATTATAAATCTTAATCCTGTAACACATGCTAAATTCAAGATCTACAGAAGTGACAATGTATAAACTCTGATACTTGCAGCCAATGAAGGTTACAGGCAAAGACTGACTGGCACTGAGGAAATGCATAAGCTGCTCGGTAAAAAAGCAATCTATTAAGGGCTTGTATTTTGGACAGTTTGAGAAACACAGGGGGAAGTGATTACTGCTCCTTTAAAAGAATAATGCAGGGAAAAGAAAGGCAATTTTAGCCTGGAGGTAGCTGATATAGAATGCCAGCTGAACTAGAAGAACCTATGGAGGCCCCTGGGATTGCTGGAGAGATGGAAGAAGAGTTTCAGTTAGGTAATTAGAGCTTCAATAGAAGAATAAATACTCCACAGGCAATCCACAGGTTCTTCTCACCTCTCGCCACTTCTTCTCTCCAGCAGTGACAGCTGCTTGTGAAAGTGAAGGGAAAGGTCTCTCTCATTCAACTCATTAGTTAGTAATCCTCACTGGTAATGCAACAAGAAGCACGATACCAGGAGGAACTGACAGCCCTTCCCTCCACTGCTCCAGGGCAGAATGCAGGGCTCAAGGTTTCGTAGGCGCTCACCCTAGTAACAGTGATGCAGTGGTGGAGCCAAAGGCCACGAATATGCTTGTGAAAGAGAAAAGACACACCACAGGGCAGCTGAGGCAATATTCAGGTCACTTTTTTCTGCATTATTCTCCTGTTCCCCGCTCTTCACACCCAGAGGGAAAGAGACTGCTGTTTGTAGACAGGCTCCCGAAGCAGAAGGTAAGTACCTTGCTAGGGAATGATCCTAAAGGAGCAGGAAGAAGTGATGTCACTATGACAGTGATCCACTGCGATTCACTATTTCAGCTTTTTTTCTGTGCCAGTAAGATCAGTTACCAGTGGAAGGCATGCTGGTTATCAACGTTGTGATGTGAAAGAGACTACTTCTCTCCTTTGCCCTGCAATGACGAAACAGTCAAAGTAACATGAAGATATTTCCACCTTCCATTGGGCATGTTTTAGAAGGATTACTGAAATAATTGTGACTTTGATTCCCTAGAAAAATGCTGCAGCAAGTTCTGCTGCACAGTGAGCCATTTAGGCATCGGTCTTGACCACTGACAGGACTTTCTAAAAAGATACATTCTGTGCAACTCCACTCTCATGTCATCTCTCAACCTCAAGTAGGTTCCACAGAAGAAAGAAGGTGACAATGTTCTGGATTTCAGTCAGCATCCCTTAGCAGATAGGAAAGCCGAAAGACAGCCACACAGCTTATTCTTTATTCCGTAGCTGGGGCCATTGGTGTCAGCTAAGATTTGCACTGGAATACCACATACTTCTGTATTGGTTAATAAAGCTGTGGCCTCCAAATTTGCCACTGCACTAAGAGACTTCTCCCAGACTGCTCTGTGCCCACAACAAGCAGCTGGAGAGAAAGGGGAAAGACGATGATTTAGGTTCGTCTCTATGCAGGGAAACAACTAAAGACAGCTCACTTCTCAGAAAAAGAAAAAAAAAAAAGTTTAGTTCCTTTTTTGTGACCAAGGCTACATACAAATCTCTGTTACCATACCTTGCTTTTTAGATTATTATTAATCCACCTGATGGTCTACTTCTCATAAATCTTTTCTGGAAAGACTTAACCGCCAAATATGTGCATTTATTTCAGGTGCCTTAACTGAAATACCCAGATGCAGGTCTTTTTCTCCAGGATTTTCTGCAGATACAGATGCAGGATAAAATCTAGAGGGATGTGAAAAATTGATCTTAAAGTGAGTAAAGCTAATAGGAAGTACTGATCATCTTACAGGCACCCACTCATCTCTAAACAGACAACTTCCTTTAAAAATCTGTTCTCTATTGCTTCACTTCCAATAGAAATCTGCACATTTACAGTTCCCTAAACAGTGTTTGCCAGTGTTCTTTAGATGATATTTAAACCACATGTTCCCAAAACAGAAGGAACTGATCGAAGCCAGTCACCACGGAAATTTTCTGTATTTTCACTGCTAGCAGACCTTCACGTGTCACACAAATCTTTACATAAACTCAATCATGCTTTAGGTAACTGTACACATGTAATATAAACATTCAGACAAATCAAACTGTTACAAGATTATTATAATTACAGATCCACTTTCACGGTACTGTTGTGTTTACTTACAGCTATAGTTACAAGCATAAAGTTTCAACTCATTCAAATAGTCTTCTGTAAACTAAGATTTGTCTAAAACTTCCTCATGATTGGAAGGAGTCAGCCGAAACAATTATTTCCCTGTGAGATTCATTAATAATCCTTTTGATTTTAGTGCCCAGTCAGCTCTGTTGAAGTAGAAGAAAAAAAACTGTTTTCCAGTCTTTTTATGGGCTTATGTTTTTGTGGATGTTCTAATGCAAAACTAGTATACCAGTCATAGCCCACTCTCTCAAAAACCACAATGATAAAAACATTTCCTGTGTCAAAACTCTGTAGAGAAAAGTTAGAAGAAACGCCTAGACAAGAAAACTTTCCTTAAAACAAAGTTCTATGTTTCAGGCTACACTCTTATCAACTCCTGATGGACCGTGACTTTCTGAACGTCCCTAGGCACAGAACCAGAACCAAAAGCACCACGAACTTGCACACATGCACATTCAAACCTGCGATCTGTGTAAACGTGAACTAAGATGAAAAGTTATTTTCTTTAAACACCTAATTCTTCAGTGGTGGTAAAAGTAGGTATCTACAGTGACAGCAGAACTAGGTAAACAGCATGCACTGATAGGTACTTTTAATTAAATTAAATTTTTTTTTTCATTCTTTAAGTGTATTAAGTTGCATATCACTTGTTTTAATTTGGTTCAAAAATTCATTTAATGTTGCAACTACAAGTACCTAACATTCCTCCCTAGACAATGTATTTTTATATACTATGATGCACCTAATATTTACCTTTGCTACGTTATTTCAACTGGTGTATAGCCAACACGTCATTTTTCCCCCAGAATCCAATTCAAACACAGTATTTCTATAGTATTGGTGAGATGCGTAGCAAGTAAAGTGAGCTTTACTTTCAAGATCAAAATTCTTGTCTCCAGTGTCACTGTCACATTCCTGTATCAAGTATTCTGCCTTTCTAAATACACAACTATTTTTTTTTTGTTGAAAAAGGCACTTACTTTTTTTTTAGTATGCAGTACAATGTTGGAGCACAATATTATGATAACTTATTTCACTGTAGATAGCTGCATTTTAAAGAGAGATTAGAAAAGTCACTAGGCAATCTATACTTGCAAAAAGCTTTTGAAAAATCTGTTGTTTACATTTAATAGGACTTTCTATATTTTCCTGTTTTTACATGTGTTTACATGTAAGCCCTACACTACTATGTAATAATGGCTTCAGAACAGATTTTGTATAGTTTACACTTACATACATTCATCCACACACCTTTAAATTTAAATTTTCCACAATATAGTTTACATGTAGCACTGTACAGAACCCTTCAAAAACACAACAGAACCAACACTCCTAACTTCCTTAGCTTAGGAAAAGTGACAAAGTGACTTTCATAAACATTCTCATTTTTCTCCCCTAAAAAAAAATAAATCAAAAAACCATATTTTCATGTTCAGAGTTAATGGAACACACATAAAACTTCCCAGAAGATATCCAGATTCCTACATAGCTACCACAGAAGTACAGGGAGACAGGCTCTGCTTGCTCTGGTAAACATGCACACTGATGTAGAAAGATGACTCGTAATGTTAAGGTGCTGTGCTTAAATCTGGCAGACCTGGACTTGTGTCTGCACTGAGAGCCTCTCTAGGTCTCTCGGACTGTGGTTCAAAAAATTTACACTAGCCGATGTCACTGTGCCCAACAAAAGCCTTACACGAACAGGTATAAGCAAGAGAAGAGAGTTGTGTTCTTATCTCTTATAGTGCTTACCCCAAGCAGTCCATCAGCATAAAACTACACCGTGCTCTTGCTGCGCCCGCTCACTCCACATGCACAGCTACAGTCCAGGTACAGTACCTGGCTTCAACAGCTGCCTCCCCACATACTTCACATGGTACCCTCCACAAGGACTTTACACAGAAATTACTTCCATACTCTTCAAGTGTTTCACTGGTATGTTCATTAATGATTCTGATAGGCTCGCATACTCTTTTGAATGATCCCTGGTGCTTTCCTTGCCTGTGTGGGCTGAAAAACAACAGATAAATCTGGAGAAGTGAGATCAGCTGAAAGCTTTAAATGCTCCTACTAGAGACACGAAGGCAGCTGCAGCGTGCCCCAAATTAGTATGAAAATCCTTCAAGAGCAGCAACTCCTATATTTTATACAATTTTAATGCACATTTGTAGTCCTGACAGGTTACAGTTAGTGTTTTGGCTAAATGTACACATTCACATACTAAAGAAGTCCCTTAAGAACAAAACTAGAATGAAGACTCTATTATCCAAAAACAAAAAGGGTGATACCATGCTCTTACTTGACTTGTATTGCTACTACTTGACTGGCATTATAGTTAAAACAAACAAACAAAAAAACCAAAACACCGAAACCACAAAACAAAAAAGTCCCCAATCCCCAAAGCCAAACCCTGCTACCTCAGTGCAAATTTGTTTTCCATTCATCAGACAATAAAATGTATCTTCTACAAAACCTGTTCCTGAGTTAAATAAAGAAGTGTGATTTAAGATCATTTGTTTCCTTAACTATTACGCCAGAAAACGTCTGATTAAGTGCCACTGGTGTAAGGCAGTATATGCATCATGTATCCATTCACAACCTGCTCAGATAAACATACGTTTATAATTCAATGTTGTGCAGCTTTTTGCTAAAAATCTTACAATTACATCCCTATTTGAATGACTACTACGTTATTAATGTTCAGCAATAAACACAAAAGTAGACAATTTATTACTATTTGGCACTGAATGTCAATCAATTCAAGCAAAAAGAATCTATTTTAAAATAATAAAAAATGAGTAATATCTCAGCTTAACACACTTCCTGCTTATCTGAAAAGTCGATCTGATAATATTGAGTTAGTCAGCAAGGTGGATTTAGGACAATGTATTTGAACTTCCACAGCATTATGAGATCCCAATGCAAACCAATAATTGTGAGACAAAATTCAGCTAACAGAGAATGCCCCACAGTGTCTTTTAAATCCGTATGTGGATTAGATGAGACTGTATTGCAGAAAGCACTGTAGACACTGCTGTAGCCGCTCAGCTAAACGACTCCGAATACGGATCAGAACAAGGGGCTCTTTGAGGCTACAGAGATGACCAGGACACAAATTTGGTCTGGTCTGTGGTTCAAACAGCCTAATGCAGCCATAGTCATTTCATACTCTACCTCCTACATAAACTAGAAGTACACTGTACAGGAGCTGGTTTGTGCAGTAAGAAATTGGAAAGATGAGTCAGTATCAGTTGGTATGAAGGCTCTGAGATTTGACACCTCAGGTCAGAAAGTACAGACCAGTTCTGCCTATGTTTAGTATCAGAAAAACTATCTTTTCTGTTATAGCACAGTATTAGATAAAATGATTCTTCCTGATAGAGATCTTGTGAAATTATAGGTAAAGTACAGTTAAAAGGAAAAAAAAAAAAGCCTGGAAAAAACTTGTCACTTCCATTAAATACTTACCTTCTAAAAAAGCAAGTCAGGACTAAAACATCTCATCAATCATTTAGTAAAATGAATTTAATTTATATTCTAAGGTTGTATTTCCTGTTATGAATCCAGGGTGGGGGAGGGCAGACTTTTTAGACGATTTATTTATATACAAGAATATTATTATTTAAAGGATCAGTCCAATAATTTTTTGGTCTTATCTTGCAGCATGGAGTTCAGTGGCGCTGCTCCTATGTGCGCCTTTTGCCAAAACCATTAAGGATTGAGGGATTAAATTCACAGTAAACTGCAAATAAACACAAAATAGCTTTTCAAACATCAGTATATTGACTTGAGTGGTCTAACGGTGGCTTGAGCTTTGTCTCCATCTAATTCGACCTTCAGTTTAGTTTGACCTCTCAGAACAGAAAGTCTAGACATTGACCTTGATTGAACAAATATTTTTCCTTTTTATGTTGTTCTATATAATTTTAAGCACAAGATCACTAATACAGCTAACACCATAACTTACTCTAACAGTAACACTGTTCACAAGGAATTTTCTTTGACTGCAGAAACAAAAATTATGGTACTTGACAGGAAAATGCCAAAGCCACGAGCATAATAGATCACAAGTTGATATATCTATATATATAGACATATATATATAGCTGTTCCTCCCAGAAATAAAATTGTTCTTCAAAAAGGCAAAGAAATTTAACTATTAGCCCTCTCAAATCAATTCTCCTACCACTGTTAATCTCTGTAACCTAACAAGAGAAAGTGCCTCCTCTGTTTTCTCACGCAGCTCTTTGACACTCAGTACAAAATACTAAAAATGAAAATACAGTTCAATTTAATCAGAGGAAAACATCACTAGTGATGTTCATGTGTTAATTTTCCCCAAGCCACATAAACAGTTGAAATCTAATGACACAGAAACACGATTATTTTATTTTCATTATCCACATGAAAAATAAATACATAGAGAATTAAAAGATTATGGTTTTCATATAAGTACTGTCTTAGTGGGAAGTGTTTAAAAATAAGCAGAATAAAAATTCAAACAGATTATCTGGATCAAAACTTTTTTTTTTTTTTTAAATATGCTGGACCTGTGTTAACATTTGGGAAACTGGAAAAAAAATACTTCTGTGAGTTCTTAGACCTTGCCAGGGCACTAAGAAACCACAGGTAAAAAACTTTTCCTCTCAAAATGAATTAAAGCTCGGACCTCACAGTTGGCTTTTTGAATACCACACAATCTGTATCAGTGTAATATATGAATAGTTTTTATTTATTACTCAGTGACTGGAAACCCCAGCATATGGGTCAAGTTAAATTAATCGTCAACCCAGTTACTGATTTGTCAACGCACAGGAAAATGATGCCCAAATACTTTGTATATATTTTAAACCTTAACAATGCAAGACATGCCACCTGTATTTAGGTTGTCAGCCACTTGTAAAAATCCACTTTACCTAGCACTTACGTAAGCCCCTTAGAAAAATACCTGTCAGCGTTCTATCCGGTGGAGATTCACCAGTTTCTCAAATCAGTGTAATTTGAATGATAATACAAACGTCTTGAAGAAAGAATCAGCTGTCTAAATTCTTCCAAAGTTTGAAGAAAAACTTTGAGACTGTACAACCAAAGTTAACAATTAAACTTGCATAAAGTAACCATATTAACAGGTGATACTACTTTTTCATTAACTTTGCACTTAAAAAATAAAGACTACACTTTTAAATATACCAGATTTTAAACAGCATTCCATAAAGTGCTCTATGAGGACACTAGATAACTACACATACTTATTGACAGCTTACACTTCATACTGTTTCAGTCAAGCTTTATTTTCTAAAATTGCTACAATACTACTGCTTCTAGACTTTCCTTCTCTGGAATGCAGGCATTTTGAATTTCTTTGATCTTATACAGTCTTTTAACTATACAACTAAATATTATAAACAAAATCTCCTTTAATTCTGTGTTCCTGCATTTGAATTCTGTTATAATACCTGTTTTCTGCATGTAACACAAGGTTTGGTAAATCTGAACAAGTACAAGCCAAACATTATATATATATATATATATATATAAAAACACATTAACATATACACATACACACACACAGAGGCAATACTTGCTATTACATTTTGAGCTTTTTAAAAGGAGAGAACACTTAAGTATGGAAATACATATGTACAAAAAAAAGCATAAAAAGCACATATTAAGACATCGGTAGTATTAAATCAGCTGAAATTACTAGAGATCAATGTTTACACTAGCATTTACAAGCATCCTAACAAGAAGTGTTGAAAAGGAGTCTGGTTCAGAGATAAAGAGTTAAGAGCTCCATCCGCATCCATTAAGCCACCTTATTTAAATTTCAGTTTGGGTGTATGCAGGAAACAAAATAGTATCTTGTCAAACTGCCACTCCATGTAAGGGCTAACAGGGACTTGGTCTGGTGTTAGCAGAGGTTAGTACATTGTCTCAGCAATGTATGCAATACATGCCAGCAATTTCTTCCTCCACAGCCATGAATTTATTATTAAGTGCAATTTCGAAGCAGCTCAATGGCAGGGCTATACGTGAAACAGCAAAGCACTTCTACGTTTATTATCTTTGCAAACAATGTAGTATTATTGTCCCTTACTGCTTCCTGCAAATCTGCAGCAATGATGCAAAGCAGCGGTTGTTTTTTTTTTTAATTCCCTTTCGGAATACAAATGCCTGCCTTCTGTTATTTCTGCCGGTTCCTACCCAAGACGCACTGTGGACAACAGTTTCTGAATCAGCGATACCTTTCCACATTGTTGGCAAAAACTGAGGAAAAAGAAATATTTGTACTTCAATCCCAGAAGAAAGGGGGGAAAGAAAAAAAAATAAAAATAAAATGAAGCAGTTTAAAGAACAAAGGCAACATTAAAACACCGTGAAAATAAAAGAAATACCAGCAATCAAGGATGAGAATTAATGGTCAGAAAAGCAGCAGCACTTATTGCAGAGGCACAGAGAACCCTCCTTCCCTGGAACTCATGCAACTAACGACCTCTCCAACTGCTGGATTAACCGGCTGCAGGAGACACGACACCGCCTGGCTTAAGACACACATCAGAAGTTGTCAACTCCAGTAACGCAATTACAGAAAAGGGAGGTGGGGGGGGAGGCAGAAGGGAAGGGAGCGATAGAGACAGAACCGCTGCAGCTTCGGGCGCCGCTGCCGAGCGAGCAGCGGCAGGAGAGCCCTCAGCCTGTAGGCGAGCGAGAAGTGGAGAGCATTTACCGGCAGCAGCAGCAGCAGGTTGAGCAGCCCGAGCGCCTCACACCGCCTCCGGGAGACAACTTAGCACCGGTGCGGATTCCTTCACTGACGAGGGACACCCTTTCCCTTCCCGCTCCCGTCCCGTCCCGTCCCTCCCCCGAGGAGCGGAACCGCCGCCGCCTCCCAGCGCCCGGGGCGCGGCGGACCCGTCGCGAGGCGGCCTGAGGGAGCGCGGGCCCCGCCGCGCGCCAGCCGCGCTCTGCCCGCAGCCCCGCCGGCCCCCGGCTGCACGCGCCGCGGCCGGGGCCGACAGCCAATCCCGGAGCTCGGCGCCCGGCCGCGCGCGCGCGCGCGCGCAGGGTCCCCCCCCGCGTCCTCCTCCCCTCTCCCTCCTCGCGCGCTAGCGGGGCCGGGCGGCGGCAGAGCCGCTCTGCGGGCGCCGCGGCGACGGGCGGGCGGCAGCGGCCCGCCGCCGCAGCCCACCGTCACAGCCCGGGCGTCCTTGTTCCCTAGACCGTCACTGCGCATAGCAGGCGTCCCTCCGCGGAGCTGCCGGGCTACCGCTGCTGGGCTACCCCGGCCGGGCGCTGCCGCAGAGGTGCGGGCGCGGGGCAGGCCCCTTGCCTCCGCCGGGCTAACGGCCCCGGGGGCGGGCGGCTGCCGGTGGGAGACGCCGGCGTCGGGATGCCTGGCCCGGCGAGGGGACAAGGATCGGGAGGGGAAGGACGGAGGCCGCCCCGGCGGAGGCCCTTTCCCGCCGGAGCCGTGAGGACGCGGCGGCGCTGAGGTAACGGCGGGCGCGGGCGAGCCGGGCCCCTCCGCCGCCCCCCGCCTCAGCCGCGGGCGGCGGCGACAAAAGCATCTCATCACGGGGAAAAAAACTGTTAAAAAATTCCTTCCATCTTTTTGCCACAACTTCGAAACGTTTTGACAAACTGTTCCGCACTCCTTCAGAAAGGACTTAAGTTTAGCGATCACCTTCCCCTCCTCAGTGAACTGGGCACAGGTGAGCCCCAGGCACCGTGTTCCATACCACAGTGCTTCCAAACGCTGTGCAGAATACTTACCTTTTCTATAAACTGTAAAGTGTAATTAAGCGTTGACTATTTAACCTTAAATTCCCCCCCCCCCCCGCCCCCTTTGCTAAACATCTGCGGAAAGCACCAGTGGCACCAATAGAAAGGAGCACTAAAGCAAAGTAGATCAGGAAATGAGAGAACGGCAAACTGCTAGATAAACTGCTAGACACAAGCTGATGTCAACCTCTGTACAGATTCTTGGCAAGGCCCGGAGGAAAGTAGCAACTTAAATTAACCACGATATACAGAAACAGCAGTGAAAAAGCCCCAGACATGCGTAATGCACAGCAGCAGGGCTAACGGTGCTACTAAAAGGTAACAATCTTTATGTCTGCGTTCCATAAAACAGAAAATCTGTGTGGAGAAGTAAAATAGAGCACATTGGATTACCTGTAGCTGGGAAAAGCGTACTGTAAACGTCTGATTAGAGAGAAACTACAGCAGAGTTAATTTTCCGACTGCAACTGTAGTTTTGTAACTGTCAACAAAGAGCAGGAGTTTTAAGGGGCAATCCGGAAATCAGCAGGGAAGTATCTCTCAGCTTTTCAAGGTTAATTGAGAAGAGGGGAGAGCTGAGCATACTAGTAGAGCTTGGTAAATTACATGCAATGCCTTAGCTTGAGGACTGCATCTATTCACAGGGCTGAAGAAGATCCACGTAGCCACAACTTCTCCCTGGCCTCATCTTTTTCTATGGCATTTCACAGATTTCAAGATGTGTCCTTGTCTTGAATGCTGTGGTCTAAATTTTAACGTAATAATATGCATGGTGATATCTTGATTCTGCAGAGAGACTTCTGCACAGAGATACTGTGATAGTCATTTTACTGGAAATAATCTCTCTGCTTGAAAATAAACTAGATTGCAAAAATGAATGTTAGAGATGTATTAAAAAGATTGTTGCAGTTAAGTAATGAGTTGTCCCTATCGGAAAGAAAAACTGAGAATTACACTCAGATGGAAACAAATCTTGTCAAACTGCAATTTGTTGCCACACAAGTTTCAGTGAAAAAGTAATGGAATGTCTGTAATAGCGGTCCATAAAGCATGTGACTTGATCCTTATGATGATTAAACAGAAATTAGCAAAAAACAAAATCCATTTAGCCCATACAATCTAAAAATATTTGTAAATCTTCATCTATTGGAATATTTCTACTAATGATACACAGAATATTACAAAGCAACTTAATATACCAGCGATTTGAGAGAGAATAAACAAATGGCTGATTAAATGCCACACAACAAAGATTTGTTGCTGGTCAATTATGATGGATACGGGGTAATGGCTGGACGCCTTGGTAAGGTGGCCTCATTTGTTCAACAGAAATGTTGAAGTCAAGGTCAGGTATCTAGTGAAAAAGAACATGGGTTACGTTTCAGGTTGGGGGATTGTTTTCTAGAAGGCAATTTACAGTAAACAGCATTGTTTTGTCCTGGTGAATAAGTGAATATATGCTCCCACTGTTATGGGTTAGTAAAGATGACAGCTGTGAGTGGATGGATAGCTGAGAGTAGCAGAGCAAAAATAAACGGAAATTACACGTCTAAGCATTATTAGTAAGACCGATACTGGCTTTGTGTCCACACTTAGGATTAATGGTAACTATATAAAAATTAGAATAGCTAAGATATAATTAATATATGTTTTAGAAGGATAACCATGTCTTCTCCCTAAAGTGAGAGTCCTAACAAGACAGGGAGCCATGCTCTCTCTTCCTCTTGTTCTCTATTTAAATTAATCTTGGATTCTTTTAGATGTGGTGATACAGCTTCGATGGAAGAGGTTTGTTCCCATCCCTTTAATCTGGTGGTAAGGTATTCTCCTGGGAATGGGAGACGTGAGACTGAATACGCATAAGGCTGAGGAGAGTAAACCAAACACCTCATGTATTGGGTTATAACTTTAGCTACTGGATTAGTAAGTAAATGGTGACCACAGGCTACTTCTCCTCTAGCACATTTTAAATCCTTTAGCTGTTTTGCTCTTTAGAGGAAAGAATGTAAGTGCCTACCTTCAAGAGCAAGTTCCAAGCAGTGAATCCCAAGTGAATATAAACATATTTCTTCAGACTTTAGTAAAGTGCCTTGAGGACGGGCACTGCAAAGGTATCACTGTCCTGTTGGCTATATTAGTTACTGCTCCATGCCCGAGATGCTTAAAAGGTAGGCCTGTGGTACACGGCCTGGAACCCGCATGCTTTATTGGCTTCATCCCCAATATCTTTGGAGTCTCTGTCAGTATCACCTTCTCTTTTACAGAACCTGCTGACATGAGAACATCTTGTCTACTTTCAGAAGGGCTGGGGCTCTCTTTCTCATACTTCTTTGAAAAATTGAACTTCAGTGAGATTTGAAAGGAAAGGAAAAAGGAGACAACAAAGAAGATTTGCAGTTTCCTGGAGAGAAATGCTGGATGCTTATCCCCTTGCCTTTTAAGCATGTGTTGGAATTTTCTAACCTGGACCTGCTGATTTTTCAGTGTGTCCCTTTATATCATTATTCCTCTATTAGTATGGAGCTGCTCCACCACACACATTGCTATAGCTTGATCAAAACAGGAATAATTAGAGACAGTTTCTGGAAGCTGATGCTATGTAAATGCATTGTACAATGAAGGTGAAATTTTAATACTGCAGCTAATTAATGACTGGAACATTTTACCTATGGAATGTGAATTCTGTGTGGCATAGAGTCTTTAAATAGAACTGCAGATCTCCCTGAAAGATACGTTGCATCTCAAATGCAAGTTATGGGACTGATGGAGTGGTTACTTGGGTGAAGTTCACTGGCTGGCATTACACAACAGGTCACACCAGGTGATAAGCAGAGTGTTTTCCAACCCTGTAAACTATAAATCGTGATATGCAATGATCCACCGTATCAACATAGGACTCAACTCTTCATAATAAAGAGAGAGCTTATCTTACTGAATAATGCCTCTCAAATGCTTTAACACGTTGTAAAGAGGATTATTTTAATTAATTGGTACAATTTCCCATATTTATTATATACACTGGAATATCATTAGTTGTACCTGATTTAGATGTCCCATTTTCATTCTTAATCCTATGCCTGCAATTGCATAGTAAGAAATACAACCTCCAAACAGTAGTCTGAATTATAAAAAAAAAAAATAGAAAAATAAAAAAAAAAAAACAAATGCACGGGAGCAGCTGTTCCAGGGAAGTAACCACACAGTGGTACGGGAGAAATATCAGAGTATCACGCAGTGAGTACCAACAGAGGATGAGTGGCAAGATTAGCAATTTTAATACACTGGAATTACCATCTTTGGTAATTCAGTAAATGTGGTGCATGTTTGACATTAAAATAAGGGAGTTTGTATGACCTCTTAAATATTGCTAGAAACTGTCCGTAATTTGTCAAACAAAAAGAAGAGAAAGGTGTTGAAATTGTACTGGTATTTTCAGGTAGTTTCCAGTCCCTTTAGCCTTTTTTTTTTTTTTGCTTCCCTTCTCCAGCCAGCCCATCTACCTTGTAAGAATTACAGCCTGTCTTTGAAATGGCTCAAATGGAAGTACCGAGCAGGTAGAAAGCTACTTGCTATATGCTTGAACGGCTCCGAACAATTCAAAGCCATCAACAAGTTTGCAGTTCTGGAAGAAGAAGAGGAGACAAAGAGATGGAAAGTCTTTGTAGGTAATAACTGCTCAGTGGAAAGTAAAGAAAATGTGCAGAGTTTTACAGGCACAGAACGCCACTGTACTGAAAGAGGGATCATTTTTCTTTAGAGAAATTGCTGTTTGCAAATGAGCACGTTCGGTATGCACAGCCATCCCTAATGAAACACCCATCCCCATGCAAAATTGAGTAGAACATCATCTGTCTGTCCTGGTACATGTCGACAGTGTGTTTTACATACATGAAACTCCAGACTTAAATACCTAAATCCTTTTTCCCCTATTATCTTTGCTGATCACAAATATTTCAAAGGAATGCTGAAGAATGTGGCTGCCAACTTACTGTTAAAGTGGATTATTGCCATCTCTAAGCAAATGATGAGCCTTTGCTCATCTGACAGATCAAGAGGAGAATTAACTGGGCTCTGGGAAAAATTTTGTGTTCAAGTTGTCCAGCTTTCAGGAGAAGACACCTCGTGGGTATTGAAATTAGGTATCACTGTTGAAGAGTTGGTGGGATGCACTGCTTCCAATGAGTTACCGTGCTAAGAATGCTTACGTGATAATTCTAAACTGCTAATACAAATACCAAACGCACAAATATCAGGGGAATTCTTACTCGTGGGAATCAGGACCCAGGTCTCTTACCTTCTTCTGTCTGTCCAGTTACTGGAGTCATACTGGTTTTGCACATCTTAGATTCCAGTTCCCAAATACCAAAATCTGTATTCTCATTACTGTTGCAACATAAATGGAAGATACAGTTGTGAACTACTCCTTAGTTTAGGTTTGGAAGCCACTGACTGCTATTGAGTGTAATTGCAAGCTATTAGAATGTTAATTCTCAGCCATTTTAATGACTCTGACACCACAGAGGATGAACAGTTTCACTTGTCTTCCTGCAGTAATTACTGAGAGATAGTAACCATTACAGTAAAGAAAAAGCATATGCTTTATGTAGTTGTCTGTATATAGAAATGCTTTTGCATTTTTGGTCTGGGATAAAATACTACAAGGTGATTATGATGAAAACCACGGAGGTCAGGGAGCATTCTGGTTAGTAACAATGCGTTCACTGGCAAAGTGAACTAAGGAGAAAATCAACATTTATTTCTGATAGCAGAAGTATTTTTTCTCAGCTCTGCATGAAGTGGTATTGGTGTGGATGAGGTACACCACAGATACATACTCTGCATAAGAGTAAATGAGACTTAAGTTTGGGTAAATGGCAACACACACAGACAGTTCTAGTACCTAGTCTAGGTGAAAGGTCAGTTAAATTGTTTTATCCACAAGAAGTGGTAGAATAATGTATCTGGAACAATACATAGAGAAGAGAAAAAGAAACTAGCAAGGTGTAAAGGATACAATAGCTATTTTGCATAATATTGAAATCAGTCAGTACAAGATTTAAAGTCTGACTCAAAAGCAATATTCAGTTAGCAGTCTGCTCTAACAGTAGGCATGTAAAAAGGTGCAGAGAAATCACCTACTGGAAGGCACATGTGAAAATGCAAAGAATGATCGGGGAAAGAATGATGAGAACCAAGAGTAAGAATAGACATGTACAATATATAAAATCGGGCATATAATTTGTGACAGTTTACCTTTTAAATGGTACACTTCTATCCCTACATAAAATGCCAATGCAAACTTCACTAACAACATTTGTTCCTTTTAAATAAGACCACTCTGGAGATCAGGGGAGGAATCAAGAGGGGGAAAAAGCTGAATTTTTTACCCAAAAATACTATGCTATATCGGTGAATCTTTTAACTTTCATAGGCTCATAGGCACTTGGCATTAGAAAATATAATAGAACAATATTTTTTTCATTTTCTTAGTATGCAAGAATTACCAAGACAGTGAGAAATATTAAATAATAACAAGGCAACATAAAATTCTCAGGATTGGAATAACTTTTTTCCAACAGATAGCATAAATTCTGTATTATTGCAGAGCATTTTTTAATAGAATACGAAGTAATAGAGACTATGCAACTGATGTTTAAGTAAGCTATTAAACAATTTTATTTTTTATTTGCTTAACCTTAATTTATCCCCATCTTTCATGAGTAACTTTTATGCTCTGTGCCGCCTTCTACCCTCTGTTCTTTTAATGCAAAATGTTTTCCTTGAAAAGAAGTTCCATACGAGCACACAAAAGCATTCACTTGCTTTATTTATCTTCTGATGAAATCCAACAACTCCCTTCAGGATCAGGGTCCCACTTTTGCTACCGGCTAAACAAGATGACACAGTCCTTTCTCTGTGAAGGTCATGGTTTAAGTGCCTGATTTCCTGAATATTGTATGAAAGAAGGATGATGAACTTAGCTGTTATCAGTTACTTTGTGTGACGAAAGGTGCAAGATAAAGAGGAAGTTTTCATGCCTGATCTCTTTTCATTATCTGTTGTGTTGAACTGCAGTGAGCAGTCCATAAGAAGCCCAATATTTAATGCATTGGCTATAACAGCACTGGGCAATAGATGTAGAAAGTGATATGGTATACACAGTTTATTTGCTGTAAATATGTATAATGCAAAGAAACATGTTCATTTATCATTCCTACCAGTAAGAACTCCTGCAGTGCCAAAAGAAATGAAGGCAGCCATAGAAGAATGAGAAGTTGGAGCAGGAATTGTGGTTGCAGGGATGTATAACCCAGAATGTCTGTTACAAGATGACACAAATAATGTATTATACAATTGCTAATCAAATACCTAAATTACAAAACATGTTCTTTTAAGCTGTAAATAAACAGGAGAGAAGACATCAAAACATAGTAATTGTAAGGTTTACTATGTCTAGATGTTTTATGAAGTTTAAATTTCAAGTGCTGGAAAAAGTAAGAGAATAGAAAGCAAGTAACCCAAGGAACAGTGACAATATATACTCAACTAGATTAACTTAATGGATGTTTTCTTTTCTGTTGTTTTTTACTTTAATTTATGTATCTAGTTTAAAAAAAATGAAGTCATGTTTGCCACATAAAGTCTGCCAAATTAGTGAAATACAATTTCCTTCTAGTTTTAATGTCACTTCATTGTTATTTTTCTGTATTTTCAAACAATTGTTTAGTTTGCCATGTTCATTAAAGACATCCTTTCTTTATACCCAAAGGAGCTTGTAATTGCTGGTTAACACATTACTACACCAGGACTTACTAAGCAAGTTATTTTATTATTTCCATTCTTTTCCAAAGACGTATAGGTATACTTCAGTTACTTAAAATAATTGCCTGGGTGTTCTCACATTATTCAGTGTAAAATATGAGAATGGCAGAACTTTCACACTGATATGTGTTTGCAGAATTGACATTTGTGAAACTGTATTTCTATGTTCTCTGCATTCTCCTGTCCTATTAGTGTTAGAAAGGTCTGGGGGATCCTTTGTACTTCTCAAGTCATAAGCTATTCCAGGCTAATTTCTGATCTCAGGAAAAAAAGGTGTAAGCGGAGACTGTCAGATCCTCAGTGCCAGTCTATAAATGGGATATATAAAGGTACCCCAAAAAGAGACCTTAAAATTCTCCCACTGTGTGAAATGTAAAACTTAGATTACTAATACAAGATTTTTTTTTTAATTACTGCTATTGAAATAGTAAACTGCAATAGAAACTCTGAAATATAAATGTATTCAATAGAAAAACATATACAAAATAAAAATAAGTATATAAAATCAAATACAATTTTTACATTGCTAATAAGATTCTGGAAATGGAATTCACTCATCATTGAGTTAGTCATACACAATTTATCATAAGAATGCTTCAGTCTCTCAGGTCTGATGACCCGCTTCACTTACAGAAAGAGTAAAAACTGACTTTTCCAGCATTCCAAATAAGTATGACTCTAAACATAATTAAGAATATATGCCTGTTATGTAAGAAGACACAATTTGTACTAATCCATTAATGCATTCATATTCAAACTTCAACACATTTCTAACAATGGGCCATAAAATCTTGGTGTCTGTCCATGACACCAATTATTACTACTGGCATAATTAAGCTTGCCTCTCGCAATTAATCACCCTGACTGCCAACAAATAGTATATTTATCTTCATTATCTTCCTACGTGTAAGTCTTTCTGCTGCTATACAGCAGAAGCTGATACCACGTTTGGCTACAGAATGGATGGAAATTCAGAGGTAACAGAAATGGAGGCGCCGGGTGCCCATCACATCAGTCACTCGGACAGTGAGCTTGAAGGGCAGAGTGGAGTTGAGAGACGCCGGCTTGTCATTTAAGGGATCTCACAATTGGCAGAAAACCAACCACACCCGGCTGGGGAAGGAACTCTGTGTATTTAAGTATACCCTGACACTAAAGCCATATCAAACCTGAATATCTTTAATGCTATGATTTTGTATTTTCAGCTTCCTCATATATTTTAATTAAAGACAAAAAGAATTAAGGACAGTAAAAATTATTTTTCTCAAATGAGAAACAAAAGAGGGGATGCCAGACTAATTTATTTGCTTTTGTTTGCATCTCTTTTTCCATGATTATTTTAACAAATGAGTTTACTAGCAGGAATGTTTGGTAAAATAATGAAGCAAATATTGTTAAATATTGTGATTATTCATAGCAGAACCTATAAGTTATGTTTCTCCAATTGGAAAAGAGAAATGTGTTGTACGACCTACATACCCATTCAAAAAAAGCTTGAATATTCAAAAAGCTCTGCTTATGAATGAATTACAGATAAAAATTATGCATAGATATTATTCAGCAGTTTGAACATATACATCAGAAAAACTAGTTTGTTTGGAAAACTTGCAAACACAAAATGGAGCAAAGAAATTATTCATTATGAATTATTTGCACAGCATCTGTCTTACTTTCTCATGTTAATTGCCTCTGCTAAACCACATTTTCTCCCCCTCAGTATGTAAATTTAAACGATTTTGCATATTTTCTGAATACCCAGTAAATGCAAGTTTCATTACTTTACCGCTTATATCTGTTTTGTCAGCCTAATTATACTAGAGTTTATATAATTTTAAAATTTGACCTACCAGCTTCCTGTAGATTGCCACCTCTTCTTCTGGATTTTAAGCGTTGCCTAGTATAAAAAAAAAAAAAAAAAGAAAGAAAAATATTAAAAACATGCACATTAACTGCATTTGTGAAAGATCTTGTAAGGTATGTGTTAGTTCCCACTGTACTTACGTATATTGAAAAAGCTAGGGTTTGTTTATAATCACAATGCTTTTAATGTAATTACTATAAATCTAGGACATGACCCACAATCGATTTGAATTAACACAGAGAATTCTACTGACTTCTGAGAGCCCACCCCAGACCTTCCCCTACGGTAACCAGCCACTGCATCACTGTGTCCTTTTGTGCTTCCCAGGAGGTACCACTCCAGTCGTATATGATTATTCTTTCTACAAATGCAATTTCATACATCAGACATTTTCATTTCCTCAAAAAATATATCTTTTTTTCCACTGAATTTTCTGACTGTCTGATTCTTTGACCACCAACTTGCATTGTCTCTCCAAGAAACACCACAAGAAGCAAATGTGCATGTTATATCATGCCTTTTCTTTGCCAGAACTTCATGCCACCAATAGAAATAAAAGTGTTTTGTCAGAAACTGTGCTGTTCTTAGAAATTAAATGCAAGTTTAATCCTCCAGGCCTGTTAATGGAAATGCCGCCCCCCCACCCCCCAGCCAAACCTGTCCCACAGGATCGGTTCAACATTATCAGCATATATACTTCGTTAAAAAGGCAGATTTGCAGAAAACACTCTTTTTATAGTTACAAATTTAGAAGCCAAGCACTTTGAGTAGTACAAAGACACACTTTTCCAAAGGCATAAAACCTTCCGTTTAGGATTCCATCTTCAACATACCACAAAATACATAACCCCTGAAATGATTTGGTTTTTTTCTGTTTTATACTGAGGTTATAAAACAATGTGTTAAGATGAGTAGCAGAACTGGGTAAAAGCGTATTTATTCATTTATTTCTGCTGTGGGCAGAAACCTGGCTGAATGGTTACAGTAAGTGTTTTGCAATAGCCATTAGTACATTGCCAAGGCACGGTAGGGAGATGTTATTGCCTGCACATCTCTACCAAAAAATCAAATTTTCTAGCATCTTAATGGATTACAACAAGGGAAAAGGAATCATGATACAGTTTTATGATATAGTTGGTGTTGCATCAATACGAGATTTCATTGACTCATGCTCTACAGGTATTTGTGGGTCATAACAGAATTTCTGTCTTAAGAAGTTCCCCAGTGCGCCACGGAAATCTCAGTACTATTTTTTGCTTCTGATCCATCTGCCCTTCTGCTCTGTAACGCACGAGGCCTGGGCTGTCAGATGACTTCTAAAATGAATGGCACCAATAACATTTTGGGCCTTATCTTCAGCAACTCATTTTTTTTGTGATTTTTTTGTAATATACCTTTTGGCTACAAAACACATCTATAGGGTTTTTCCTCTCTCCAGGATGTGTTGTCCTGTATGCTTTAGCAGTTAGTGAGCTGAGCTGATTCAAATGAGCCTTGAAATGTTAAATACAACTTGTAATATCAAAGGTTCTCATATCAAATAATTTTCTTCCTGTGGATTCTAGGGAGATTAAGGACTCGTGCAGGGACTAAAATGTCCACTACTCACATCAAATATCTCAGCATTGGCTATATCATTATCTGTTCATTGAAGGAATGGCTGGAAAATACAGCTGCAGCACTTCTTTATTTGTACATCAGGTGCAAGGGGCATAGTATTAGGTCCATATGGCAAAGAGGGAATGCTGTATGTTGAGGAGTTGTGTGGCAGTGTGACAGAAGCCTTCGTGTACGACCTTGAGGTGATGTTTTCTTTGCAACTGGTGTAGAAATTAATTTTTGGGTCAGGCCGTAAACTAAATGCAGTATGGCTGCACTTTGATTTTTCACCCAGTCGGGTTATCTCAAAGCCCAGAGAAAAAAGTCATCTCTTTTTTGTTGTTTTTCTGGTTTTGCATTCGTATCTTGCAGCAGTGTCTGTTTATAGCTTGCTTACCTTTCTTTACTTCTGAGCTGAATTAAGATGAAGTATGATTTGAATTGTCCAAAATACCAGCCCGCGAAAAACACTCTGTATTTTCTGAATTGAAAAACAGAACTGTGAAGAAGTTGACTGCTTCCTTACCAGCCTTTGCCTTTGCAGATGCAGAAGAGGTACTTGGAGAAGAGTCCTCTCTAAATTTTACATCTTGGGTCTGGTCTATTTATCAGTCCAGCCCTTGTGTGCTTGCTATCGTGTGCAGGACAACCATACCACTGCTGAGAGGCTGGACGGCATCTACGCTCCTGATCCTGGCACATTCTTAATGGCACACATTTTTGTACTATAATTAACTTTAATTCTCATATCATAAAGCAGGAATATGACTTCTATCTATGCGCTTCATGATAGTCTTACAAAAACCAAATATTTTGAAAGGTAATTAGTTAAGTAACTCTGTGAAAAGTAGGGAGATTGTGTTTTTCAGGACTGGCATTCTAATTGTAAATGCAGTCACACATGGACTCAAATGTTTCTAAAGATGCTATTTCAATAACTCCAAGAATGACAACAGAGTATAAGTGGGCATTATTGAATATTGCCAACAATTAAAAGAGCTATATTAGGATATAGAAAATAACGCCACATTTATTTCAGGATCCTTGTTTAAGGAGAAAACGTGGAGTCTTGATACCACTGTGGAACAACTGTTAACTGCGTAACGACAATAACAGTATACATAAATGAGTAGGGCGTATTTTAATGGAAAACATATTGCCATTTTCTTTGCATTAAAAGTCAAAGGCAATTAAAACATAATTTAATTAGAGAATATCTTATCAGCTGTAAAAAGTAAAATTGATTGATATGCAGTGTAGGGATAACTTGGCTGCCGCTACTTTTAAAGTGATGGTGAAGCTGACAAATTAGTCACTTGTTTTTTTTTATTTGATAATTTCATGTATTTTTATATTTTCTTTCACCACTGAAGGCATTTTAATTAGCTAATGTTTGATTGCTCATTGTTTGGAAATGGAAAACGTTATAAATGTAGTGATTTGAAGAGTTGTTGGCATTCAGATTAAGCATCTAGCATGACTATATCCTGCTCTCTCATTACTAAAAACACTTATCTGATAATAGATTTTTTCTTACTAATCTTTCTGTCTGTAGTACTGTCCAATAAGATGTTTTAGTCTCCAGCTTAAGCATCACATGCAGCTGGAAGCAGGTCAGTGTAGCTCACAGCAGCTACAAATCAGTGAGCAATCTCCTCGTTTGGAAGAATCCGTTTCGTTTACCCAAGGGCTGAATTTGGCCATGCAAAGAATAACCCATCGGAAGTGATGAATGCTGACAAAACAGCAAACCTATTTCTATTTTTAAAAATGCACAAAAAAAGGGATGGCCAAAAAAATTTTTAAAAATCACTCAGATTCCTTAAGCCACAAATGTGTACTCAATCGTTACTTCATTAAAAACCGGAAAGGTAGCTAATAAATATTAACAAAACATCTAGGTATCTGTTCTTTTCTGTTCATTTTATCGTTTACAAGTGAAATGAGTTGATGACCTGGTTTGGCTATTTTTTGGCTGTTCCTTTAGTTTTGTGCTAATATTTCTCTTCTAATGAGAGAACATCAGCAGACTAATGTCTACATGGATTACAAATTAATGCATTACTTCCCTCAGAATGAGCACTTCTACAAGGAAATCCTAGGACACTCTCAAAGGACTGGTAAATAAATTACTTAATTAATAATTTAAATTAAATTGGTCTGCAACAATGACTACAAACCAGATGCCAGTGCTTTGGCGGTAGAACACCTGAACTTTGTTTATAATCCTTCTGTCCACAGAACTGCTCCAGCACTTGTATAGATTGACTCGATGAAGAAAGAGAGAAGAATCTTTTTGTTTCACTAAAATAATGTCTGCAAAGATTGGGTTTTTTAAGGTTTCTGGACCTTTTTTACAGATGAAAATCTATTGTTCTTGGGTCTATCAAAATCTTTTCTGCCTACGTCAGTTACGTTTTTTCCCTCTCAGGAGAACCTGTATAAAGGCACTTCTATGAAGCCTAGTTTTCTATACGGGCTACCTTTTTTCAAAGTGGAAAACCGTAACGACTGGGTGTGATTCATAAGGTAACTTCTGGTTTGGTCAAAAAAAAAAGTATCACTGTACATGTACACCTTCTTATATTAGAATCAATTGAAGAGGAAAGTTTTTCATATTAAATAGGTTATGAATAACAATGGTCTCATTTAAAAGCAAGAAAATATATAGAATCCTGTTTAAATATTGGAACAGACTGAAGAAAGGGAAATAATTTGAAGAAGTAACTCAGTTGTTCTCTGACTTCACTGCGATACATTTAATTTAAAAGAAAAAAAGCTAAGGAATATCAAGTAGTTGAGTTTCTCAGATTGTTGGAGACAACTGCCCTCAGGGATATCAGATTATACGTATATATTTATATGCTCTTCAATTATATAGCAAAAGAGAATGAAGGTTCAACCCTGCGTGGAGTGTATAACATCAAGAAAGAAATCTATATAAATATTACATCACTGTGTAGTAAGATGATAATACATAACAAGTAGTAGTAATACACTGAGATATGGGCCAAAGATGATTTTTTTTTTTTTTTTTTACTGAATTGTTTGTACATGGCAAAGACTGGGTTGCAAGGAGGGAAGGGAAGGAGAGGGGATGGACAGGAACAACCCTCTCTGCAATTCGTAATAATACAAGCGTTTCTGCCTGAAGTAGTGCTTATGCGTTGGTTGAAAATGATTATTTCATTTGAAAAGTCACACAAAAAGCTGTAAAATACCAGCAGCATGTTACTAGAGACTCATAAGTACACTGTTAGAAAAGCACATTAACTAATAACTAGTCTGATCTAGTTGAAGATGTCCCTGCTCATTGCAGGGGGCTTGGACTAGATGACCTATGAAGGTCCCTTCCAACCCAACACATTCTATGATTCTATGAACTTATACCAGCGAGTAATTTATAAGTTTGTGAATAAAACCACCGAGAAAGCCTCTACCTACATCCAAAGGAGATGTTTCATGAAAAACAGTGCAGTTATTAGGTCAAAAGCTTAAAGAGATAAAACAGCAATTTGTTATTTCACCAATTAAAAGTAATCGACAAGTGGTAGTTACACAGCCTAATAAAATGTCTCTCATTTTTTCCTCATTATAAAATCTCTGTACTTCAGATACTTTGTACTGTAAATTTATTAAAAATATCTGAAAGCACTAGGTTTGCCAAAAAGGTATGATCACCTTTAAATGAGTAGCAAAACAAAACCTCGTAAGTAATGACAGGCATGAGAAGCGCTCAGGAACTCTTAGCTCCCCTCCAACTAATTTGACAAGATGCTTAAACCTTATATACTAATCTATGAAGGTAAAACCTTCCACAGTCTGTGCGTGAGGTTACCATTGTTTTCCTTATTGTTGTTGAAAATATCACATGACTGCTGAATCAGGGTATGAAGAATTTATCAAAAGCGCTGGTTCACGGATTCATTTAGTGCTTTCAGCGGGTTTCAGAGAAGTGGGGCTGGGTACCATCAGAATGCATTCAGACACAGCTGCGCACGGGTATTCACACCATCGCACTTGAATTTAAGTATCTATAGGAATATAAGCTATACTCTCAGGAAGAGAATTAGGCTCCTAATTTAAATGATTCAACTCTATTTTTGAGACTTCATTACCTTCACAGAGGTCCTCTTAGAGCTCCGGGATAGCCAGCAAGATAAAAGCCTCCTCTCTTCAGATACAAGACTTACAAGAAGAATATCTGCTCTTTGCTTTGTTTTTTTGTTTTGAGGGAGGTTTTTTGTGTATTCGTTTGGGGTTTTGTTGATTTGTTTTTTACAAGGAAAAAAAAAAATAAAGTAAAGAATACCTTAAGGAAATTATTACAGGAATCAAATTTACAGAAATACTTTAAAGTAGCTTTATATATTGATCATCCAAAATAATTCTTGTTTAGCCTAAAAATTCCCCTGAAAAAAAACCTATGAAGAATAATCCGTGACGTAAAGTAAAGCCATGTCTTTAAATACCTATTAAAAAAATAGCCGACTACAGACAATAAATTCTGGGAATGCAAATCTCTAACAGCCTAGAGGAGACAGATGATTTAAATACAATACCATTATTTCAGCATGCCAATTTACATCTGAGAGTCTGAAGAATGCTGGCAATGTCCACCTTGGGAGCAACAGCCACACAGTTCAAATGTGTGTTTTCCCAAATCTCCCTTTCCTGTTTAAAAATCCTTCCCTAATCACCTGTGCTACAATGCTAGCAGGAATATATCAGATGTTGTTATGAATTATATAGGATAAAAAAAAAAGATTGAGAGGAAGGGTCTGAATGGTATTAGAATGCATTTTTAGTATATAATGTTTCTTTTGAAAATGGCAGAAACATTGCTTTTTTACTAACAACCGATTTCTTAAAGAATTCTTAAAACTTCCTAACAAAAAACTATAAATAAGAAAATAGGATAGGCAGTAGTATATTTTCGATACGTTTCACTCAAAAGAATCCCAAAGCCCACCCAAACACTACAGATCATGCAAAACTGTAGACTCGAGGATAATCACTGATATTTAAAGGGACTTATCACCACATTCCCAATGACAGGTTTCTAGTTTGGTAAAAGAAATCCTCAAAAGTTCTTTTAGGTGATGGTAGACCTGACAAAAATGGTAATGGATTTTTGGCCAAGAAACTCAATATAAAGGCAAATATAGAAGAGATGTGTTAGTCAAACATAAGTTATTGGACTCAGTACAGAGTAAATGGATGAAATTATATGATATGCTATAGAGAAGGTCAGGTTACACAATCTAATGATCCCTTTTGGCCTTAAAGCCTGTGATTCTGTGAAACCGTATTCCTGCTGGAAGTCTGTAATTCATGTACCACTATTGATTTTTTTACCTGTAATAATACCTGTGCATGATTATTCACGGTATTTGTCCATGAATTATGTCAGCAAAAATGTGTTTAAGTAGAATTATGACTTGCATGTTTTTAATTTCACAGTGAGATCAAGGCCTAAGGAGGAGAACAGGTATATTAATTTCCTAAAGGGAAAGCATAAAGTGAATTTTTTTGTTCACTGTTTCCCACTGTTGTTACTACCCGTACAGCTTCTCTGCAGCAACAGAGAGCTGGAACAGGAAAGTCCCAGGTGCTGTCACTGTAATATCCAAAAAATACTTTTTTCAGAGACTTGCACCAAATATTGGCACTTCTCTATGTGTTAACATCTGTATCTTAGCTCTCACTAGAGGTGGACTGGTGATACCACTGGGAATTTTGGTAAGAAAAAGTCCGTTAATGTGTTGACCCGTAACGCTTTACAGATGATCTCCGTGCAAATCAAACAAATTTTTTACAAAGAACTCAAGCAGTGTACTACAGTGTGACCACAACTCTCACACACTTCTGATTCTGACTCCTGATTTGTAAAATGGACATTTATTTTGTGCTTCATAAAATGATGCAGCTGGCTTTTTGTTTTCAAGCATCAGTAAGAAAATAAGAGAAGTAGTAAATTACTATATAAATACCGCAGAGCACTAACCATAAAGTATTATAGTCTAGTAGAGCCTGGTGTTCTACGCCTGTGCATTTCATTTTGTATGCACATATATAAAACTGGTGTCTAAGGAAATCTGTGTGTCACTTAAACTTGTAATATCAAATCTTAATTTTGGATAAGAATAAAATGCCATTAAAAAACCGTCAAAATATATAGAAGAGAAAATCTTGCATTTATATTATGTATATCCTTCTGCTCTTACAAATATTTTGGCTGTTAAGTTTTAACAGTTTTTCCTTATTATCAAATTTTCAAAATAAAATCCTGAAAGACACCTGAAGCTGTTCACCAGTACACAACTGTTATTCGTATGACATTTCCTACTTTTTACTATACTTAATACCAGTATAATGATACTTGGGGGAGGAAAACCCCTTCAAATATACACCAGAAAACATATCATCCACTTACTAAAATAAAATGAGGAAAACTCTTTCTACTTTCTAAATACTTTTTTATCTTCTATAAAAAAATCCATGTTCAATGTTATTAATATCATTATTTGAGCCATAAATATTATTTTAACAGACAATCTTTCCAATAACTTTTCCTTCCTCCTATTTACAAACACCCTGTAAAGTGGATTTTGGTTAAAAGACAGTGTTTGCTATACATATGTTACTACTACTGTATCACTTTATGGTTTGTTATTCTTAAAACGGTGTTCGCTTTGCTTAGCCCTTGCCTAGTTGCTATTCATTATTTAAAGCATATAACAAATTGGAGTCATGTGGTAATGTCAGAGCTGGCTGACATGATAAGTAAAACTACATAAATGGCCACTAAAGTATGAATTGCAAATGACTATCTTAACATATACACACAGTTAGCATATGAATATAGGTTACATTTGTGTCAAATTACACCAAAAGATTCATACACGCAGTGAAATCAAATAAAAACTAGGAATTTTAAAATGTTTACCAATAAAAGGTACTATTTTAAAACTAGTTATTTTATGTTGGTGTATTCTGAGTAATGCCATGTTATAGTAAAAACAATTAATTTTAAAAATATTCT
The DNA here is from genome assembly GCF_963924245.1 of Chroicocephalus ridibundus. Taxonomy (NCBI): domain Eukaryota; kingdom Metazoa; phylum Chordata; class Aves; order Charadriiformes; family Laridae; genus Chroicocephalus; species Chroicocephalus ridibundus. Next base: position 6,570,884 of record NC_086294.1, read on the forward strand.
AACAGTAAATGGACTAAACATTGCTTCCAAATGATTGGTCAATAGCTTGTCATCCCGTTTAGCTGGCATTTATGTCGAGTGTTGCAATTGGTAACCATTTGACTAGATAAAAGCCTATAGATTAAAAAACATACACAACATGCAATTACATGTTTAGTTTCATAATTTAGTATCTCTTTATAATTATACTGGCAATGAAAACAGGCAAGGTAAGGCCTGCTTCTGAAACAGTATTTTCAATAAAAGGTATTATCCCTTCTTCCCCACCACGACAGTACATAGCTCACTGGGTACGCTCCACATGTATTTTCCAAAGGAATTTATGAACAGACCTTCCTTAAAAACATTTTAGAAATACAGACCTGGGTAGGGATGTGTGATAAACCTGCAGTCGTGTCGGAGACTGTGTAAAGCAAAAACTGACCAACCCAAGCTGTAACCATAATCAGGAGGAAACTACTTGAGAAGCTCTTTGCGCCAGAGGGGCTGCAGTCAGGGAGATTCTAGGAAGCGGCGCCTGTGAATTCAAAGTTTCTTAGAGCTTCCTGCATTCCTGTTGTTATCACAAGCAAGACTGTTGAAATGATCTGAGCCAGAATACAGGCACACACTAAAGCATGTGCAAGGACTTCTTGAAAGTAGCTTTATATTTTTTTCAAGGATAGGTTATGCCTGTGCAATAATATAGACCTATGTATCCTGCCACTTTTTCACCTGAAAATAAATTATAACAACAGGACAATTCTACTGAACTTTATTAAGGGACAGTTTATTTTCACTTCTAATATCTTACCAGATGTTTCTGCTTTTCGGAGATAATTTGTCTAGGTAACTGAAGGATAGGAAATAGCACTGAACAACATACCAACTCTAGGAGTCAAGTAAGATGAAGTTTTTAAATCGTATTAAATCAGATACAGTATGCAGACCCTATTCCACTCTCCCATGTACATGTGAACGGTCCAAGGATACTCACAAAATGCCACTGAGTTCCGCCCTTGCAGTATCTCAGTATCTCTGCTATAGGTTTCTATAGGGGCTAGCAAGAATCTTGGTCTTGGCTTGGATTACTACTTTCTTCCATCACTTTTAGCTGTGGCTGTATACTTAGTCGCTTGAACATCTAAAAGCACAGGAGAATAACTAGAGGGAAGGGCATAAAACAAAAGAATGTCTGATACCCCGAGGCGTTCTTCTCCAATGGACTCAGCGCATACATTGACCCTTGGTGGTTTATAGATGCTATTTCTTGTTCGAGTCCAGTGCCAGAAGGATTTTCATTCCAAGTCTTTCTGGGAATGTTATTCCAGAGGCAGTAGATACTTCACTGAACCTCATATTAATAAGCTATGATGTTAAATAAAGCACCGAAAATCTTAATCAAAGTTATGAGAATCAACAAGAAGCGCAGAAGTAGCTAATAGAAGATTAGCTGCTGAACAAAAGTTTTCTATGATTAATTATATTATAGCACAGTAATTTAGTTTCTCTCGATCTGTAACTTCAAATATCTATACTAATTAGTTGCCAACCTACAACATAATAAATGAAATAATGAAAAAAAGATGTTTTAAATATCCCTTTAAATATCCCTTTCTGTTACATGTATGTTTTGCAGCGTGTTAACAGACAAGATGAATTCTGGGGTTTTTTAGAGGATGTATTAGCATGTATCATTATGTACGCAGATGCCAAATACTAACTTTCTCTCAAGAATAATGTTCAACTGCTAAATCCACAGGAATTTGGAAATAAAACAAAACATTGTATATTAGATGAAGGCTGCCATGGGTTAAGCTTAAAGTGAACACAGAGACATCACACCTTTCTCCATCACATTTTCACCTGCTCATGTGGTGCACACTCCTGCTTTGATGGAAAATTCCTTTGGGTCTTCTTGGTGTAAAGCTGTTGGTGCTTGCAGGAAAATTTGCAGAGCAAGTGGTGAATAGAGAATGTTTTCGTTTGGCTGTTAAGCCAGAGAAATATCTACAGCATTTTTCACAGTTCATGAAAGGGACTATCACTTTTCTGTTAGCTTTGTTCAATTTGGGAACAAGTTATACAAGCTTTTTTCTTTCATGAATTTGTTTGGGAAAAAATATTTCTTTTTCTGAATTTGTTTTAGAAAACTGCAGTTCTTAGATTCCAAATGCATACAGAAGAAATGTGCAGTATTCCCCATGTAAGCTGAAGAAACTCTTAAGGAGCGTTGCACAGACCGAGGCAGTACTATTTATTTTCCTGAAAGCAGTGATGACAGTCAAAGCACGAGCAGCGTAGCTTGTTTTATATATCAACCTTGCATGTTTTCCTGTCAGCTTTGCAGTTTGTCATCCACAGCTTAGCCTCCAAATGGCATGAACTTTGAGGACAGCATGCTGAAATGAAAGACTTGCTGCCTTCTATAGAGGAGAAATAGGGCCACCAAGGCATAGCAGAATATCTGTTTATTCCACTTTATGTAGCCCAAATTGTGGAAAAATATTCCATTATTAGTAGAAACATAATATAATTCTGTTAATGGTAGTATAATTTGTTGTTACTATTTAGAGTGAATCTGTGAAGAATCTAGCTGGTATAACAGATGAAATCATGAAAGAAAATACTAAATGCAAAATCCCATATACAAAAGCAAAGAATGAGTTGGAGCAGCTGCAATAGCTTATTATAAATACTTACCAGGATTGTTCAGCTAGAGCAGTGTTTGCCAGCTGGAGTGCGGTTGTTCTGAGAGGGAGGTGAGACATCCCTCCTCTCTATGTGCAGAAACAACGCAGCTAACTGAGCATAAATGCACAAAACGGGATGGCATTTTATTGCTGGAATGATTCTCAGAGACAAAAACGTGTTAGAGCACTTTATGGCAATGTTGCCAGAGAAGTAACTGGCCAGTCTGGAGCACACTGATAAAGTTTAGTCTTCTATCACTGAATCTTTTTATAAATCTTATCAGTTGTTGGGGTTTTTTTTTCCCCCTCTTACAGGTGTCAGTTACAGCTGTGTAGTCAGCAAACTGTCTGGGTATAACCTGCATCATTTTCTCCTAGTTCTGCCAGAGGATTGACTGGCTGGGAATTGTACATGTCCTGAGCGGCTACATTTATGACAAGAAACTTCCCATTGAGTCACGTTTACAACTTACCTTGTCAGCTTATGGACAACATTAGTTTGCAAGGTGATAAAAATTAGTATCGCATAAATAAAAAAAGGATATCCAAACATGCATCAATATTTAAAACAAGTGCAAGAGGCCTTTTTCATTAATTAAAACTGGCATACACTGAGATTATTAGACTGAAGGCGTACAGTATGTTGGTCATTATGTTATAATCAGTTTGAGTACGCTAAAAACACAGCATGAGACTAAGTTCCCACAGACTTGCTGTTGTACTGGTTAAACAGCACTGATCAAACTCTTTTATTTGAGGTTTGATCTAAAGCCCATGAGAGCCTGGCTATTGCATTCAGTGGGCATGGAGTTCAACCCTTGATGAAACGGAGCGCTTTATCCTTGTATAATTCAATTACTTATGTCACTTGCTGAATATATTATTTCTTAGGTAATTCTTTACATGTAACCACCAATAGGCAGAACATCCAAAAACCTCAGACCACTCATTTTTGTTGTTGTCCTTTTCAACTCTTTCAAATCCTATTTTTTACTGCCTCCTGCTTCTGCTATCACTAGTATCAGCAAAAATAGTGTTTTTCCTGTAACAAGTAATATTTATGGTATCATTGTGAAAGGCTTTTGCATGCTTTTAGTTACAATACACCACATGTCTTATGTTCGTTTTAGAAAATGATACTTTAGCAACTGGTATTTTATTAAATTAACTGCTGCAGTGTCGCCATATTTTACTGTGAATTGCAGGTACTCAATATAATCATGCATGTCCACATAAAGGTGGATACAGCTTTTTTTATTACATTTGCCCATGTCTGGCTAATTTGACCATCATCATACACAATCACACAGAATCACAGAATGGCTGAGGTTGGCAGGGACCTCTGGAGGTCATCTTGTCCAACCCCCCTGCTCAAGCAAGGCCACCTAGATCTGGTTGCCCAGGACCATGCCCAGACAGCTTTTGAACATCTCCAAGGATGGAGAATCCACAATCTATCTGGGCAGCCTGCTCCAGTGCTCAGTCACCTTCACAGTAAAGTGTTTCCTGATGTTCTGACAGAGTCTCGTGTGTTTCAGTTTGTGCCCATTGCCTCTGTTCCTGTCACAGGACACCACTGCAAAGAGCCTGGCTCCATCTTTACACCCTCCCTCCGGGTATTTACACACATTAATGAGATCCCCCTGAGCATTCTCTTCTCTAGGCTGAATACGCTGAACAGTGCCAGCTCTCTCAGCCTTTCCTCATATGCAAGAAGCTCCAGTCCCTTCGTCATCTTAGTGGCCCTTTGCTGGACTCTCTGCAGTAGCTCCAGATCTCTTTTTGTACTGGGGAGCCCAGAACTGGACACGGTGCTCCAGATACTGCAAGGATCAAGTCTGGGAAACATTTATTCACAATAATACATAAACTAAAGCATAATGCGAAAGAATTATGAGAACTTACAGTTTAAAAGCATTAGGAAAAGTGGAGTCAGAAGTTACTACATACAAACATCAATAAATGAAAGGAATGAGATTGCAGGTTCATAACGGAGCAGATGAATACAGAGAACTTTTCGCACTCTCTAAATAATATAATAGTAATCATGTCTGCTGTGGAGAGGATGAAACATGGCAAATCATCCATTAGTAAGTATCTATTTTCCTTGAAAAATGCCTAATTATTCAGCAGAGTAATTTAATGTTCTGTATTAAGCTTAGAGGCACGCAGATTAAAATACCCACATCAATGGTCTCTGTTCAGTATTCCCTAGTCACTCCCACCAAAACATTCACAAACCTCAGCAGGGAATTTTCCTGAGAAAATCAGCTAATAATGTATTGTACCCTGCAAATGAGCCCTTAAATCTCTGAAGTTGATTTTTGTCTACCAAACCACAAAACTCTCTCCTTCTGTTAAGAATCCTCTCTGCCCATGTACTGTACCTCTCTATATATGCCAAGACATAACTCCGGCTATCAAATCTAATGAATGAAAATATCACAGTTTAAGGCAAAGCAAAAATTTAGTCTCTAATAAAGAGACTCAAATAAAGCCAACAATAAGTGTTTATATTTCAGGTGAAATAGAAGACAGAAATTTGGAGGCCTGTGGAAACACTTGAAAAGCAATTAAGTCCCAGCCATAAAACAACTAGTACGATATGCTTCCAGGCTACCAAGCAGCAAGCCTGTAAAGGAGACAGTGGATCTACTGGACCAACAGGAATGGAAAGGAACCCCTATGTAGAAAACTGGCATTGCAGAGTAGCTAGATGACAAGTCTGTAGAGATCTGCCCCAAAAATATTTGAAAAAAAAATACTTAACTTGAGAGCTAATGGTCCCAACCTTTTGCTTGACACCAACAGTATGAATCAGGATGAAATCAAGTAAAGGAAAGGGACTTGCAATACTATGAAACCAGAGTCAATAACAAATTATTTTACAGAATTATTTTCGTGACAGTAAAGATGAGGAAAATTTAGCCATACTAGAAGATACTGTACTAATTAACAGGAAATTGGTAACTGCAGTGGCTTAGAAGTTACCAGCACTGAATAACAGTGAACTTAAAAAGCAAGCAGCTGAAATTCTCACAAGGTATGCTATTTATTATTAAAAATAAGTGAGAAATGGGGGTAAAAATGTAGCTGTCTTTAAAAGTAAGACGAGCAACGCCTGTGTCAATAACAGATAACAGACTAACATAGCAATTGAAGGACAGTATATTCATCAAACACCAAAACAAGTATGGTATGATAGGGTCAAACATCTTTAATCTCCAATTTACTATATGAAATGAAGAAGCACTCAGTTGGAACATGCGGAGATCACATTCCACATACTCTAGCATATTAAATGTCAGTGGAATTAGCTATGAATCTGACCTAGAAAAAAACAGTATGTGCTTAAATTACAGAATATCTACATTTACAGCCTCATCTTTTCTTTTTTTTTTTTCCCCATCAATGCCAAGTCCTGCTTAAGTACTGTAGATACTGGATCTTAATGACTACACGATTTTGACCACTACTGAGATTATTAGGCCATGCCAGCCCCAGCATGGGACAAGGAGAAGGGAGGGCTATTAAGAGACACACTTTTCTCTTAAGCCTTTTCTGGTTTTAGTCAGTATTTTGTGTGTGCGTATATCAATTTTTTTCTGTGTTTATACCTATCAGAACAATGCAGCAACAACATCTTTCAGTTACGCAGTTTCTTTCCTCTAGGAATCTGAAAGTATTTCACATGCTTTAATTTAGTCTCCCACCTACAGAAGTGTGCGCAATAATGCTTTCTGCCTTAAGGCTAGATTCAGTAAAGTACTGACACACCTAACTTGTAAGGATTTCACTACAGAGGAGGGCAGAGGTTACACTTGGGCCAGGCACGACCATGAGCGTGTTTAACTTGATTCCCAATGTGGTTTTGGCCTAAGTCAATTAGCACACTCCCAGACAGGTCCTGCACACAGCTGAGGTGACAGCATTGGCCAATGCCCACTCCTACCCAGCCTGGTTTGGAGATAAGGAAAGCTAGCTGTATGCTAGATTTGATGATGTCATGCCAGATTCTGCCCCATTTTCTTTACTGTACAGAACTTCATGTAATGCATTTTTATCCAATAACCATGTAACATAATATAAAAAACCAGTACAGAGATACGAAACTTGAAAGGAATAGCTTTCTATGCTAGAGTCCATCCTACTTCTTGTGCCCTTTCTCACCAGCGGAATAAGGCTTGAATTCCCTTCTGCATCATAGCAGAACTTCAACTGGAGTGTGAGAAAAATGCGAGAGGAAAATCCCCCATTAAAAAAGACCATCAACTCAGGCCCTCCGTTTCCTGGGAAAGAGACCTCTTTTATGAAGCAGTGATATTGTTGTAGCCATGATAATCTAAGGGTACAAGTTTGAAGGAAAAGTTATTATCTTTCTAAGGCTAACTGACACAGTGAGACAAAACCCCCACCTTTTTCCAGGTCTGGTGGTTTGTTAGTAGGCAGGACGAGCTACTACCGTTGCCTTCCAGTGGGCTATGAATGAATACGGAAGGCTGTCAGAGTATCCGTCAAGGACAGGGCTAAGGAAGCAGGACAGATCACCCCCAAATCATCATTCCTTTCCCCCTTCCAAATGATTATACATCATCATCTCTAATCACCTCCAGGCCAGTGATGAGCATGCATTAAGCCCACTTACGCAGACTGTATTAAGTATGATTACTCATTACACTGCAAGGTTACATATAATATATGGATCGATGTATGGCAAGGCTCCGCATCAAGGCTTAAACATTCTTCTGACAGTTGCAAGGACTTTTTTTACTTTTTAAATTTTTGAGGTAAGGGTAATTTAAATATAATTGCTTAAGATCAGGGCATGCAACCCTAGCAAAAGCAGGGGTCTCAAATTTGGGGAGATGTAGTGTTCTCCAAGACATTCTCTCCAGCCTATCCAAAAGGTAATATGAGGCATTTTGATTCAGCTAAACCTTGTCAGTCTGGGAGCTGGGAAGCCGAGTCTGCAAGGAGGGAGAAGTGTTCCACTGCTCAGTGTTGCCCAGTAAAACTCCGCAGCTGGCAGCAGGACTGTGGGGAATACAGCCGAGCTGACAGCTCCGGGCAGCTCAGCGCTCGGTCACTGCTACATTCTGCACAGACTTTGCTCTCCTCACTCAGAGCCGGCTGGGGATCCGGAGACCAGAACCCACACATAAAAAGGAGGAGAGGGGTAAAAACAACTGATGCAATCTGCGAAGTTTTGCACAATCTGAGCGTGGGTTTCCAGGAAAGCATTTTTCAATTTATATTCCTATACTTCTTTGAAGTTCATTACTGGATTTAGGGCTTAGGTTCTATTTTTTTTTCCGAACAATAACTTATTTCCTAACCAGTCTCTCTTGCAACCAATAACTATTGCCTCTTTTGTAAACTGCAGTCCCCCTTGTTGCCAGTAATATGTGTTTTGGGGGAATGACTTAAATGACAAAATGCTTACTTGTAACAACAAAAGAAATGATACAATATAAGCTAAGTTTTAATAACTGAAAAGATCTTTAATTAAAATTGCTTTCCATTCAGGGGCTAGAGTTTTATTTAACCAGCTGCCCTATGAAAGTTATTACCTAGAGTTTTCATTTTCCCAGTACACAGCTGCAGAAAAGATTTTATTCTGGTGAATGAAGAGCTTTACAACAGCAAGGACAAAGCTCACTTAAACTAACAATGGAACCATGGCAAAAGTCATAACCTTCTGCTGTCTTAGGGGAAGCACACTTTCTGAATATAATCTCTCTGATTATGCCTAGTATGCAAAATGCAGTTTTATATCTGCAGCTCAAATAGATTTCAGTATTACCACTGAATACTAATCACTGATGCAAAAAACGTACAGCTCCCTCAAGGCATTTCAAAAATCTTGATTATTTAATCAGTGCTCTCGATTTATAAGGCGAGCTGGTTGATGACTACCAAAATGTGACACATTGGACACTATCCAGATGGAATGCCAGTTTTCATTTGGGGTTAAAGAGGTAAAACTCTACAAGAGAGGTTTTCTAGTATCCTGGACTAGAGCTAGAGTTATATCAGATGATAAATAAAACCTGGCAGTTTGGCTTGCACATAATATTAAAACAGAAACTTCACTGAACTGTCAGTTGTAAAATGAAGTAATCAACTTTCCTTCTGATTATTCTCCATTTCCACTATGGACTTTTTATTTATTTCATGTCTTCCATCTTAATGTCCTCTTATTTTTTTAAATAGCACTACATTTCTATAAATATATTAGCAATAAGAAGAGGACTAAGGATTATCTCTGTCCTCTAGTAGATAGGGCCGGCAACATAGTGACCAAGGATGAGGAAAAGGCTGAGGTACTTAATGAAGTCTTTGCCTCAGTCTTCAGCAGTAGGACCAGTTGTTCCCTGAGCACCCAGCCCCCTGAGCTAGAAGACAGGGATGGGGAGCAGAATGAAGCCCCTCTAATCCAAAGGGAAACGGTGAGGGACCTGCTTCAGCACCTGGAGGTGCACAAATCTATGGGGCCGGATGGGATCCACCCAAGGGTATTGAAAGAGCTGGCGGAGGTGCTCGCCAGGCCACTTGGTATCATTTATGAGCAGTCCTGGACAACCGGGGAGGTCCCCGCTGACTGGAGGTTAGCAAATGTGACACCCATCCACAAGAAGGGCCGGAAGGAGGATCCGGGGAACTACAGGCCAGTCAGTCTGACCTCGGTGCCTGGGAAGGTCATGGAACAGATCCTCCTCAGTGCCATTACACGGCACACGCAGGAGAACAGGGTGATCAGGCCCAGTCAGCATGGGTTTGTGAAGGGCAGGTCATGCCTATCAAACCTAATATCCTTCTATGATAAGGTGACCCACTTAGTGGCTGAGGGAAAAGCTGCGGATGTTATCTACTTGGATTTTTGCAAAGCTTTTGACACTGTTTCCCACAGCATTCTCCTGGAGAAACTGGCTGCTCATGGCCTGGACAGGTGTACTCTTCGCTGGGTAAAAAACTGGCTGGATGGCCGTGCCCAGAGAGTGGTGGTCAATGGAGTTAAATCCAGTTGGTGTCCGGTCACAAGTGGTGTCCCCCAGGGCTCGGTGCTGGGGCCGGTTCTCTTTAATATCTTTATCAATGATCTGGATGAAGGGATCGAACGCACCCTCAGTAAGTTCGCAGATGACACTAAACTGGGCGCGCGTGTTGATCTGCTTGAGGGTAGGTTGGCTCTGCAGAGGGATCTGGACAGGCTGGACCGATGGGCTGAGACCAATGGTATGAGGTTCAACAAGGCCAAGTGCCGGGTCCTGCACTTGGGACACAACAGCCCCATGCAGCACTACAGGATTGGGGCAGAGTGGCTTGAAAGCAGCTCGACAGAAAAGGACCTGGGGGTGTTGGTTGACAGCCGGCTGAATAGGAGCCAGCAGTGTGCCCAGGTGGCCAAGAAGGCCAACAGCATCCTAGCCTGTATCAGGAATAGTGTGGTGAGCCGGACTAGGGAAGTGATCGTCCCCCTGTACTCGGCACTGGTGAGGCCCCACCTCGAGTACTGCGTTCAGTTTTGGGCCCCTCGCTACAAGAGGGACACTGAGGTGTTGGAGCGTGTCCAGAGAAGGGCTACAAAGCTGGTGAGGGGTCTGGAGGACAAACCTTATGAAGAACGACTGAGGGAGCTGGGGTTGTTTAGCCTGGAGAAGGGAGGCTGAGGGGAGACCTTATCACCCTCTACAACTACCTGAAAGGAGGTTGTAGAGAGATGGGGGCTGACCTCTTCTCCCTGGTGACAAGTGATAGGACAAGAGGAAACGGGTTCAAGTTACGTCAGGGGAGGTTTAGATTGGATATTAGGAAACATTTTTTCACTGAAAGGGTTATTAAACATTGGAATAGGCTGCCCAGGGAGGTGGTGGATTCACCATCCCTGGAGGTGTTTAAAAAAAGGGTAGATGGGGCACTTAGGGACATGGTTTAGAAGTGGCTCTTGTCAGGGTAGGCTAAAGGTTGGACTCGATGATCTTAAAGGTCCCTTCCAACCTCAGCAATTCTATGATTCTATGATTCTATGATTACTTTTTTACAAATACAGAAGCGATGAGTGCTGCCTTTTCATAAGCACTAATTTCCCAACCAGCTGGATGCAAAATTTTAAGAGTTAGGTTTCTTTTCCCCAGATCTACAGATATATATATATGTATTGAAAAATAATTTTGTATCTACATGTCTGTATATCAACAGATGCTTAGGTATATATGAAAATCATTTTAATTCCTGCTTTAAAATGCAATGGAATTGTCAAAAATTGTTTAAGGTAAGAACAGGTTTTTACTACCTAAGTTGCTTGGGCTTTGACAGTCCCAGGTCCATCTTTAATTGTTATCAATGATATTCTGTTAAAGAAGGTTTCCACGTAAAATTTCCAACAGTTTTCCTATTAAGACTTTAAGGAACAGAATGACTTCAAATTGAGATAGCAAAGAATTAAATTCTTATTTAGACACCTAACTCCAGGCCTGACCCCTAGAAGTTAGCAATGTGATCACTGTATGTACGTGCCTATATGGCTATAGAGGCCTAACACTCAAACTAATCTTGAAGGTATGGTCCTTATTAGAAGCAGTAACTGTCACTTAAAATTCAGAGCAAAGTTAAAACTTTGCCAAATTAGTCCTTTGTGTGTGTCCATGCTGGCAGCGGGTGGCACAAGTGGAGCACCTGGAGGCACACAGAGCTGGCGTCAGTCTCCCCAGGCAGGCGGGGGTGCAGGCTGTGCCTTGCTGCGTGCTGGGGCAGCCAGCCTGTGCTTGGCACCAGCCTCTGCTGCTGTGTCTTCACCGTTACTTATATCTGAGCTATCAGCGATAAAGCTAACATATCAATGCAGATAACCACAGCTCCCTGGCAAGTGGTCAGCATATCATGTCAGCAGAACTGAACATGTACCAATCTGTAAGGATAACCCCTGCAAACACACAAGCAATTTGAAGCAATCTGACTTGGAGGTTAAAAGCATCCTCACATCCCAGTGCAATCCCCTCAAGCCTTCCAAAACCAAAATGACTAAAATTATAATCAAAACATGGGACCTTGATGGAAAGTTTAATGACAAATAAGTATTAAAAGTATCAAAAGCCATCATACCAACATGCTGTAAGTTACCTCTACACCAGAGACAATGACTGAAGTAAAAGACTTGCCATTAACCATCCCGTGCAGCGGGTAAGAAGCTTTCCCGGGAGCTGATGGCCAAGTGAAGGGCCTATTACCATAGAAATGGCAACGGCCCCTCTCCTGGGAGTGGAGGTGCGCCAGGAATTCATCTCACCCCATGGGATGAGGAGCAGGCAGGAGGCTGCTGGCAGCTCCCACCCGGGGCTTGGGAAGGCACAGCTCAGCTGCCAGCAGCCCAGGGGTGCAGGCTGATGCCATGCGGCGTCCAGCTCGCATGAGTCAGTGGTGACGTGGCCTGTGCGGTCCCTGTGCCCTTGCCCCCTCACTCCCCGCTAGCGATGCTTTTGTGTCCTGTTTTCCCATACCCCTGCAGCCCGTGGTCCAGCCTGCACTGAGGTCTGTGGGACTTGGCTCAAGCTCTCAGGGTGCATCAAAGAGTAGTCAGCAGTGCAACGCAGCGATGCAAAGCGGAACTTTGAACTAGCTTGCTTGGGTACAAGCAGCAGCGCCAGCTGGAGCAATGTGAAGAGCAGCATGTGCTGATTTACTGCAGGTAGTTGCCTTGCTGATTGCAGCACAGCTGTACGCTTTCAAACCGCCTCCTGTCTGTCTCCTTCCTTATGTTCTTCCTTCAGTACCTGTGTGACTAATACTCATAAAGAATTGTTTCCAGTCCTTGTTTTAAAAGTTAGCTAGAAATTTCAGTAGTCTGTATTGCAACAGCCCAGCAAAAGGAAACAGAGAGAAGCATGACGGTGAGCAGAGCCCCAGGTGCCCGTCCCTGCCGTCCCCAGCCATCGGGAATGGGCTGTGCAGGGGCGGCTCTGCCCATCTCAGCTGGGCACCAGGCAGGACGCACCCCGGATGCCAAACTGCTCCCAAAGTTCTAACAAGTGACAGCGTCACCTCTGCTGAAACCTCACATCTAGGTTTTGGCAAAATTGCAGATTTGTATTCTGTTACGAAGCCAAAACGCTTTAAAAACTCCAAGAGTTCACTTATAAAATCTGTGTTGTTTGGGCTTGTGCCCTTTATAATTACATCCCTGTATCTTTTGCTGTACGTGTAGATTTGTATCATCTGAAGCTTTTGAAAGAATATTTTACTTGACTGGACTTGTGGGTAAGGCAATCGTGGGGCACTTCAAATAGCTGCATTATTTCAATTTTCTGTCATGAAGCCAAAATATCTGCTTGAAACACAGATGGCTATTTCCCTGTCATCATCTAGCTCCTCAGCTGACCTCCTCACCATTTCAACTTCATTCTCTGTAAGAGTTTCCCCTGAGTAGGGAAGCTTTTGCACCACCTTCTTTAAGAGAACAGCGCTACAAACTGCTAAGTGAGGGTGTTTGATCGTATATGAGAATGTCTTACTGAAGACCGTGCCGCTGAATAACACGCTGGGCGATTGCCTCGGGCTCTGGGTATTGCAAGTTACAATGTCATATATATCACAGGTACCACCAAGCCTTCTGCCACGAGTACAGCACGACAGAAGTAGCTTGTAGGGATTATGTCCCCACGTTCCAGCCTTGCAGAGCAGCAGCCACACAGCAGGAAAAACCCTGGAGCTGGAACCTGCCTAAGCAGGAAAAGAGGTACCTCTCCCCTGCAGGTTAGAGACTGCGCTGCAGAGGAGACTGCTGGGGAAATCACAACCCTGAAAGAGACGGGAACTGAAACTTCTCTTTACACGTAGCCCATGACACCGCTGCCCACCTTGCCTTACCCTTTCTCCAAGTCCCACCTAGCCTCACTAGGGGTAACCATGTCAGAGATCAAAAACCCACAAGATTTCATAAAAAGCTCCACAGAAAACAGAGTCAAGAATACTCTTCTGCTACCATGCCATTCTGCTTCTGCTATTTAAACTGAGGCAAAATTTCAATTCTCCTTCACTGGGCCTAGCTAAGCAAAGTTAAAGCCAGTTCTCTGGATGCATCTGAACCATTAAGGACTTCTTGCATGGAAAGACCCCCTGTTACGCCTCTGCTATACAGCCACCAGGACATGACTCCTGTCAACTTCTCCACATCCTGGTATAGACACATGTTGTGTAATCACACATTTAATCTTAGCTATGGTCTGAATTCTTCTACTTCCCACTTTGTTCCTAAATACACCTCTCTCCACCTTCTTGAACTTTTATTTTTAATAAAAAGAAACCAAAATAGTCTTGGCAAAGCATCTCATAAAAATCATCTTGTGGATGGGGCTTGTGTTTACAGAACATTGCACAACAGGGATGAGGAAATTATCTGAATAATTTCATGTACATGACACCAGCAGCAGGATATAGATGCACTAGGTCAGGACAGAGAGCTAACATATTTCAGAAAAACGTTTGGACCACTACTTTTCCTGTGTGGTAAGTGTACGCGAAAGCTGAAAACGTCATTATTCTTAACCGCTGTTAAACCAATGACTATTCAAAAATCTGTCTATCTTCAAAGAAGAATTTTTCTGTTTCTTTGGTGCAACCCTATACTGCTGTACCAGAAACATAACAGATGCAGCAAACGTTTTTGGTTTTTTTTCCCCAGTTGATGGTGCAACTACAGGAGGAAAGATCACACAGGCCTTCCATTCTTCAGAGAGGCTGTGTTTAAATAAATGTTCAGCATTTCTGACTCCTTGAACAAAAGACTTGTTATAGAAGTAGAAAGCAATATCCTAATTTTGCCTTACAAAATTCTGCTTCACAAAAATTTGCAATAGTAACATCAATAGAGATAAAAGCTGTACCCAAAACATTACACACATGTCGAATTATTCGTGAAAACAATATTACATTCCCATTTTCAACAGTTACATTGATTCCAATCTGTGTCCTACACATGTGGGGTATGCTATTTGAATACACATAGTAGGAAAACAGATAACTACTTTCCAAAAATTGTATATGAACCATATATCATTAAAAACAGAAAGTAGCAATACGTTTACTTTATTAGTAGGAAACCTGCAATTTTGTAGAGTAACTAAAGGGCAGTAACACCTCAATCACTGAGAAATTCAAATGTTTCTGAAAACATACCGCAATATACGTATTAAGCGTAGGGAGAGATAATCTATCTGTTTCCAGACAGATTATTTTGATTTGCAAGGACAGAGAACTGAGAGACTTTATTTCTTCTATTTACAGACACCTTTGTCAGAACTAATAACCCAATTCAAAGGCAAGAAGTTTCATAGTACTTAACTATGTGACCTCTAACATGTCATGCTGATTGAATTCATATGATCTTATATATTTGAGCATCAAAAGCCCTTTGGTTTTCTTAATTAGAAACTAGATTCGATGCAACTTGCCTAGAAAATAAATTAAATTCATATACGTTACCTCTGAGCAATGAGAAATAGCACTGATTGAACAGGGCTGTTTAAATCTCTGCGGTTGGCAGTGTTCATCAGTGAATTTGTTTACAAAGTGGAAAGAATGAGATGCTGTCAAAGAATGAAAAATAAAAGCTAGATTTCTTGGGAAGGAGACATCCGTCTTTTTCTATTTGTAAATGCTGACGAGCAGGGTTTAAGGAGGGCTAATGTCATCCATTCATCTTAATTAAGGAGTTAATTGCTCGTGTATCCTGATTTGGTTAGCTGATCTTAGTAGCATGAAAAGCGTTTGCTTCTATGTATTTTATTGACCACTATTATGACATCATCAGTAAGACTCAGGATTTATTCATGCCTCAGCCTAAACTCATAACTTTAATAGCCTCCTACATGATAAAACTTTCAAGAGGGAAGGAGTTCTTTAGCATGGTACAGAATACCGAGAGGTCTGTTCAGCCCCTGCTCAGAAACTGTTAAAATGTCTCAGTTCAGCTGTCATTGAAGTATTACTTCAAAGTCTAGAGTCATGGAGATAAGTAAAAAGTAATTTTAAAGGCTAGTTCTCAGCAAATGTATATATGGAAATAGCATAAAACATCTAAAAATCGCATATCAAATATAAGCAAGAGACTTATTACTATTCAATTTTTCACATCTGTAGTCATAGTCAAGTAAGCACTGACACAAAAACAGACAGGCGAGGCTGACAGCATGTTCTATGGATTAAAGACCAAATTGGTTTAGTCATATGTCTTACAACACAAAGAGGGGAAACTCAGATCTAAAGAAAGACCAGTTAACTAACTAGGAAGTCTGAGAGGGTTTTCTGTACAACGTCTTTTAAAATTTACTGCAGTTCCTGATGCTATTTCTTAAAGATTCTTCACAAGAATCAAATTAAATTCTACACAAGAGGAAAATGGACAGTACTACTGGTTTTTGATTAATCAGCTATGCAGTACTTAAAAATTAAATAAAAGAATACATTACAAAACATAATACATGGTATTCACTTATCCTGGTAATGAGTCTTCAGAAGTATCTGTTTATGTTATGCTACTTTCATGGGATCAATTTCCATTGCTAATAACGTACATAACTTACACGAAGGGTCGAACTGGCCTTTAAGAAGCACCACACACCGAACGTAACTCATCCTAACACAGTCTCGCGTGCTGCGAGCGCTCACTTGGTGTTGTAACAGTCACAGGGTAGCGCCTGTGCGCTCCCCTGAGGTATCTAGACGGCACTAGGAATAATGTGATAGGGTGCTAGAGCTCATCTAGCTTTACGAAATTCACGGTGGAGTTCACTTTGTGTTTTCTTTAGCTGAGTGGTTCAGAGGCCAGTACTGGCTCCCATGCTTTCCCCGACAGACAGGAAGGTTTCTTTCTAATACTGATCAGGTTTCCATTTTTTCTCAGAAAGCTTTCTGTAAAATATAATAAATAAAATTCTAATAATCTCTGTATGATATGAACACAAAACTACATTGCTCCTCTCACGGAAAAGCAGCAGGCAAGTCCAGGACATACAGTTGAGTATGGTGCAGTAGACCTGTGTTCTCCCAGACCAAGGCAGCCAGCCCCAGAAACAAACTAGGCTGCCTGTGTCAGCTTGATGCTGCCTCCAAACTAATTAGCCTCGCCGAGAAGCAGCATGTGTGAACATGGACACAGGACCATGCTTCGGCAGCCGCTCTCCTCTTAGGTCTCTAGTTTGATGCCATGGGGCTCAGGAACGCGCCTTCAGCCAGCTCGTGCACCTCCACGGTTACACAATAACGTGCAATGTGTTAAAGGGAACAGCACTGGAAAGCAGGAGATTTGTTGGCTCTCCCCAACTCTAGAACTGCCCGGCTGGTCAACCTTTAACAAGTTGCTTCAGCTCACTCTGTCCCAGTTATCCCTGAAATCAACTGTATCTCCTTTTAGAGATACTTCGAGACTCACACATGGAAAGGTGCTAACTGAGAGTTAAACAGTATTATTATTTCTGAATAGTTCCCTACCGGAAAAGGCAGCATGGTCAATGTATGGGGTTTACAACCAGAGAAGAGGACGACCACTGAGGTTGGATGGGACCTCGGGAAGTCATGTGTCCCAAGCCTGAGCTCAACACAGGGGTTGTTCCAGACCTGAAAAACTCAAGGATGGAGACTCCACAACCTCTCTGGGCAACCTGTCCAGAGTTGGACTGTCCTCAGGGTGAGGATTTCTTCTTTATGTCAAGGAATGTCTGTGGCTATGGAGAAGGCGGCCACGACAGCAGAATTTCTCAGTACAGGTTAGATGTTACTTATCATCTTCTTTTACAGCTGAGTTTCAATTCCAAAATCTTTTTAAATTAAAGATTGTTCCAGTTTTATTTACACTCCAAGCAAACCACTCGGTCAACCTTTCTATCGTATACTTGTGAGTCTAGTGCAGAATCCTTAAAAAGGCTGGTAATAATAAAACTAATATACCACTCTGCCATTTGGGCCTCTGCGCAAGAGTGTTAGCTTACAGACTCTCTTTTACATCAGTCGGGGCACAGAGGCACTCAGACAGCGCTGTACGTAGGCAGCTACAGCCCTGCCAGGAATCCCGCTCTGTCTCATGCGCTCACCAACCTCCAGCTCAGAAATCTCCGCACTGCGCTCCTCCCACTGACCACATCTGCAGTGGGGCCGAGATACCAGGGACCTGCTCAGACCACATCTGAGCCTTCAAACCATGACAACGCTTGCTATTTTCAAGATCATACACATACAGGTCAGTGACCCTGGAAACAGTTTTAAGCAACCGCAACTTTTGTATTATTTTTAAATCTCTTCTGTTATCTCCAGTTTCTTAGTTTTCTCATGCATATTCTGAAACTACAAAGTTATTTCCTAAACACTTAAGGGAAAAACTAAAAATGTTTTTGAATATAGACTGTGGACTAGGAGCAGTGACTGTCACTTTTGAAAGCTACTTTACATAACATTAAAATAGAATGTGAGTAAAGAGAAAGGCGTTTGAACAGAAACACTTTGGAAAGTGCTGAAATGAAATCTCTAGTGGCTTGTGAAGTATTTAGTTCAGTTGTTTAGCAACAACAGCTTTTGATTTGTAAAGCTTCTACGATACTTAACCTAAAAAAGAAAGTTTTTAAAGTTTTCTTTAACTAGCTAAAACCACCTGCCGTAGCTTGAATAGAGAGTAAAAGTTCATAAGCACAACCTTATTTTGAGATAACACATTTTTGAATTACTATAGTGTAATTTTTGTACACTACATCAGGCAATGGCTAGTGCAACTTCTTACAATATTACTAGCTTACTAATAAACATGTGCATGAAGTGGAACGGTGCACACAAGTTATAATTCTTTGGCTGTGCCTAGTAACATAAACAGGCCTGATATCATCCATTGAAGAACTGAGGAATTAAACCATCCGAAAGACTGATGTAAAGGATTGGACATGCTAAAAGAGATGGTGAAAAGAGGCTGATAAAAAACGGAACGACATTCAGAAGTGAAGCAACAGACCCACAATGGTTTGTGAATGGAAATAAACATAACCATGAGAAAATGCTTCATCAACATAAGAGCCACAACAAAGCTGTGAATCTCAAGATAAGCAAAAATTGTTTTGAAGAAAAAACCAGCATGCTAGGTAGGACTTCAAAGACTAGAAAAGATCTAATAGACAGAAATGAATAATATAAAAAATAGAAAAGAAGAGAGACCAAAAAAATCATACTAAGCACAAGATCAACTTACTCTATGTCCCTGGTATTACTCTGTTAACCCTTCAGTGCTGACGCTGTGGCACCAGTTTAGTGATTAACAAGAATGAGTATTTCAACACCACAGCAGTCGGCTGTCTTCAGTCAGCTCCGCAGCTCCTCTCCCGAGCCTGCCTCGTCAACCCTCCATCCTGTGTTTCGCCCCACTATGTATCCCCAGCAGCACACCTGCAGTTTACTTCTTGGCTGGAAGGCACAACAGCTACCTTGCCCAGCGCTTTATCACTCCCGTGCCTACCTCCCGAATGCACAATTGCCTTTTCAGAAAGAAGCCACACAAATCATTTTGGAAAATGATTTGAAAGCCCACTAGATATTGTATTTCTAATCACAGAGCATAGGAGACAATGCATTCAAAAGACAGACATCGAATAAGTAATTAAGTATCATACCAGTCTGAGGGTAGAAGATGCTGCTATTACAAGAAATACTGGTTTGCTAAATTCAAAAACACCCACAGAAATTATTTTTAACTGGATTAAAGGAAAACAGGCAGGTAAAGCTATGGCTTTATGCAAAATACACTGCAGCATTCTTTGGTTTGGTTCTGAATCATTGACACAAGGAGGATTTTTGCCATAATTTTGAATCCAGAGAAGATATATAACACCATTAATCTAGGATGGTAGGCAGAAATGGAGTCTAAATGGTGCTGGGGAACCTGAAAACTAAGTGGCTACCACACAGAAAACTATGCATAGAAAAAGAGATTTAAGCGAAGAATCAAAGTCTAACACCTGTTCAATTCTAGATGAAAACAAAAATGGAATTTAATTTCTAATGTCTTCGCACGTGGGTTTCTTTTCTTTGGTTGGCTGGTTTTCTAAAATTTGATCCTGACAGCTTACTCCACATCTAAGGACATCAGACTCCAGAAACTTCCCTGGGAAAATCTTGAGCATGATTCATACACTTCTAAACACCTATTTCAATCCCCTTTCTCAAGTGATTTTGGTTGCCATTGAAAAAGTGTATGTTGTTTTGGCTCAGTATATAGTATGCCATGAAAACCAAATTCTGTTTATAGCAGGGCCAGATTTTCCATTATTTGATTTTAGACAGTCATTTCCAGAGAAAATATCTTTTATATGTCATTACTAATGACATTACAACCTTCTCTAGTTGCCCTCAAGACCTAGCTGTTTTGTATCAGATGATATTTGACATCTCAGTTTGCAATCTTAGAAGCAGTAAAGAGAACACAAACTGTCCTATCAGAAAAAATGGCTTCAGAATCTGGTAAATAAATCACATTTCTATGGTGACGTGATAAAAATTGGTATGTTTGAATCAAGAGTGTACCTGCTTTGTGATTAATTGTAGATGTCAATACCTAGAGGTACCTGCAAAGCAATTAGCACTGTACTTGCCTAAACGTCACCCCATTATAAATACAGAATGGAAATAAATAGACAGATTGGTCTAGTGCATGTTGTTTGGATTTGGAACAAGAATCTCAAAAATGTGAATTTTTTATTATGCGATACTGATAAGTTACAAAAGACTTCTCTCTTTTTTTCCGGTACGCTGTGAGGCTAGTGCCACCCATCTCTCAAAAATGACACATGGAGGTCCTTACTAATCAAAGCCATCATCATATTGATGAATCCCAACAAAACCAAACCTATACAAATTTCTGTATTTGTGGCTGTAAATGCTGAGACTGACTCAGGCAGAATTTTCTTTGTCGCTGGAGCCCAGATTGCTACATTTTTTAATATGCTTTACAGTGGGCATTTAATTTGATAATCTTTTTCTGTCCTCCTTCCTCAATCTCATAGTCACGTGAACAACTGAGAACAGAAACACAACTATAGGCTGAGAGTTAAGGAGCTGACAAATAAAGGCTGATGTCGCTGTTATACAGGATTGAATATACATTACCAGAGTACCTATCAAAACTGACATTCTATAAAAGGTAAACAATTGAGTTGACCACCCCCCCACCCCTTTTGGGCATTCAATCATGTTTTTACCATGGATTCAAATCTTCTGGAAAGTAACTGTATCTAAAGATTGGCGGGGGGGTGGTGCTTTTCTATTTCATCACATAGCCAAGATTTTTTTTCCAAATATCTTTCTCCTTTTAACTATAACATATTAGCTGCTGGTGGCCTTTGGAAAGCTAGCGGATCATATGATGCTGGCTCTCCTTCTTTCCATCTGCTAGCCTGCATCATAGGAAAACCAAAATATATATTAAATATTACCTTTTTATAAAACTAATTAGTACAGATGCTGCAAGAATCTCACATGATCATAAAAGGTTTTGTGACAGAACTTCTCTGTTAAAGTAAAGCTCATCTAGGAAGTTGGAAATCCTTGTCTTTAAGGGTCTTTCACTAGTAGCACACACTAAACAATGATCACTGCTGTACGATGAGAGACAAATTAATGAATCAAACATTACAGATTTCATCACATTGGCTCATTTGCATTTAAGCTGGTTTCCAGCTCTGTCATGCATTTGCTTTTAAACAAGCCCCTGTGGATAGTGCTGCAATGTTTGATTCATTAATTTGTTTCTCAGTGTACAGCAGTGCTCACTGTTCAGTATATAGTGAAATACTTTGAAAATATTTGCTTTAACAATCTATCTTTTATTTTAACAAAGAAATAATAACCCTGAAGAAGGAAATGCTGGCCGTTTTATGACATAGCCCCTGCCAAATCTCCCAGTTGCTGCCCCAGCCCATCGTTATACCACTGTGATATTATCTGGATTAAGTCTTCACAGCTTGCTTTCGCACATTCTACAATTTCATAAAGCTTTGAGCCAGCTCTTTGGGCTAGTATTACGATGCCCAATTCAGCTCCTGGGAAGTTAAAGGTGGCTTTAAGCCTTTACTCTCTGATCCTTGGATCAGTCCCAAAGAGCGACTTAGATCAGCCTCCCGGATGCTCGGTGACATTCTGCCACTACTGTGCCTAGTACACCGGTTCTTCCACATTATAACAGAGTGGGCTGCTTGGCAAAGCCACCTCTGTGAGAGCTGCAAAACTTTGGAATTGGTTTTTGGTTTGTAACAGCTTGAATTTGGTGACCTTACAGTACGCTGAAAGCACCATCTGTTTTAGAAGAAAAAAGAGGCATGTTCCCTAGCTGGTCAGTGCATGGAAACAAGCGTTTTGGTAATTAGCTGGGTAGTTGAGTTCTCAAGTTCCCTTTTGAACCTCAAATTTTCAAGCTTGTGTACTCGAATACAACAGTAATTATACATATACAGCTTTGTTGTAAGGATCATTGCTCATGTTTAATTCTAAGGAAATAAATACACGTCACAAATGAAAAAGATGGAAGCTCTTTTAGTAGGCACTAGGAACTGGAGAAGAAAATGCTTCTCTGGCTAGAACTCCCCTTCCTCTAACAGGGCCATGATAGATTGCAAGGTTATAAAGGCAAACCCATTTGACAAGAGGATATATTTGGACTATGGGATTCATGGAAATGAGGGCTTAATTAAATGTGTTGTTTTTCCCATGAAGCAGGCAGGTTTTCACGTATTGAGAAATGGAGTTAAGTAGCATCAGCGTATTACATTGCATAGCCATTTTCCTCCCACTTTGCTTTTTTTTAAAAAAAGAATCTCTCTGAGCAGCGTCTTATAGACATTGAACCGGAAAAAAATAGATTTAATTGATACCAAACAAAAGAAGGCCATCAAGACGGAAAGGCAACATCCTAAACCTACGTTTCAGAGGACTTAAATGGAAATTAACATAATTCTCACCTTTGCTTACTCCAAGTAATCCACAGATACAACTGTACACTAAAAAAAAAAGCAAACCTGAAAGAAACAACCCCCCTGCCTCACTGTATAACATAACCAGTGAAGCTACAGTACAGCAACACAAAGTTGCCCTACAGCCAGAATGATACGACACCAAGAGACGCTAAGCCGGTTGTATAGGAGACATTGCCCTCTACTGATTAACATACATGGAGAAAAGTTGTCTCCTGTTTCCATCACATCAGAAAGCCCCCAGGAAAGACTATTCATTTTCAGTGCCTGTGTAGAAAGGGGGGACGAAGTTTGTAAGGAACACTTACACCTTTGGAAAGACAGCTTGGCATTTTTCCTAAAATGTATACCTTTTATTTTCTGCAGCAGAAAAATGCTTGGTCTTTCCTTACAAATGCAACAAATGTGTATTTAACCATATCCTTAGTTCTACCTGCAAGGAATTATATAATGCTCATGAGGTGGGATATTTTAAAAATTATTTGGAAGGCTGGAGTTATTTTAATATTTATTATGAAAAACGTACCTCATTGAAAAACAATAATCTCCACACCTTTTCCTTGAAAGATCATATTTCACAAACACAGATCAAATACTCTCAGAGAAAAGCTAGGCCGTCTTCATATGAACGCAAGAATTTGTAAGTATTCTTGTAGGAGCTTGCACAATCCAATTACAAGACGATTTTATATTAAATGCCCAATTAGGTCACTCTTCCTCAAGGTAAAATTTGCTTATACACATAAGTATACTGAGTCAAATAAATATGGCAACAAGTACTCAAAAAGGGCGGTAGTAAGATGAAAATATGGAACTCAATGTCAAGAGCACGTTAATTACACTATACTATTGTTTTCTCCCCAGCTCTCCCACCAGACTCATATGAAGGTAGAATAGTAATGATGGAGGAGGAAATAAATCTTGTCATGAACAAATGTGCACACTGTCCTACTTCTATCTTAATCGGAAGAAATTCTGTGGCTGGTTGCTTCTCTAACTCATAAAATACCCCCAATGCACTAATTATTTTGAAATAGCTGACTTCATAACAAAATAGTACTTTATCAGATTTCACAATACTTTGGTCTGCTTTCAGAAATCAACCACTTAAAAAGCCCCCAAAAATTCAACCCATATTTACAATCCCATACCCCTGGTAAGCCAAAAAAACCCCCACCAACACCAAACTCCCAGACCACCCAACAGTCTTAAAGTGCAGCGAGGAAGATTCATGTTAACCATTAGGAATGAAATTTCCTTTGTCTCAATTAAGGCATTTTGAAGCCAGGCTTTCAGCCACCTACAGAAGGTGACTCTTCTCATTTTAAGGTGGGTTCAACAACACCTTTGACTCTCCACTCACTGGAATATAAATCCGGTTGCATCCTGTGTTTTAGATGACAGTTAGGTGAAATTAGTCCAAATCTAATGAAATCACATAAAGTTTATTTAAGCACAACAGACTGCTTATGGTGCCTATGAATTTCCACCTCTTATTTATTAATAAAAACAGCAGGCTCATCTCTGTCAGATATCATTGAGGTAGAGTTTTGTGTTAGGAGGTGCTGTGACAGCCATCATTCTGGTTAACTCTTCCTCAGCTCTTTCCACTATTTACATCTTCCGGTTTGTTTATTCACTAAAGAAAACTGATTCAACAAAAACATCAATGTGCAAATAAACTAATGGTCTTAAACGGTGAGTATGAGAGAGTCCTCCCATACTTCTCACTGCTGTCCTTTCCATTTACAGGAAACTCACATATCAATTAAACTCACCTGTTAATTAAAAGCTTGTCTGGAAAATTCCTTGCTAGTTGGAAGCAAAAGAAAGTGCAAAAAGTATCTCAATGCTGAAGCTTTGAATTTTAATTACTTACTCCCAGGTTTGTTCGTGATCCCTCAGGTGCTGGCTGGGCAACAGCAAAGAACTGGAAAAAAGAAACAAAATTATTTTGTAATTCCTGCTGTGGGGAAGAAAATATATTGAGAAGGCTTCCAATCTTCTCTTCTTATCTTGTTTAGATTTATTCTTTATTAATGTACTTAGAAGAAAGTATCTACACACAAAGAAAAAAGATTCTGGAAGATTACAGGCAACTCCAGTGACTAATTGTTCTACAAATTTGATATTTTTTAAAATAATATTAGAGTTCCTATTGTGTTTCTCTCACAATGGAGAATATCAGTATAGTTATAAAAGGGGGGATAATGCATATAAATTTGGCATAAGGGCTACAGTTTTTATCAGATCATCAATCACATATGTATTTAAATTTGATGTGTTATTTTATATGCATCTAAATAGAGAAGACATTAGCAGATTTAATAAAAATTCTTGAACTTGTAGGAATTTGATCCTTTTTCTCTATCTACCCATATAATAATAGCTGAGGTTTTTTACCATTTTCTTTCTTTCCTACGTTTTTTTAGACAAATGATCTTTTATCTTATCAGAGAAGGATACTTCATCTTAAGAATCTGTAAGCTAAATATGGAGGCAGTGGATATCCCATGTCCGTTCCCCCCCCCCCCCCAATCACAATATTTTAATAACCTGAATTTTTTAGAGTCCTTTTAATGAGGATAAATATTTGAGATTCTGATTTGGATCAGTAATTTTTACAATAAGAAAATTAATTTGTGACATTTTGCAGAGGAACTTAAGGATGTCATGAGGTTTCTGATGAATCCTTGCATGTGAAAAATTGGGCCATCTGAATCAGACAGAAGATTTACACATTCAGTTCTTCAAGAAGTGGAATGAGGACTTTCATTTTTTTATGCCATACACACAACATATGTACATCTGTTTAAAAAAGTTCAATTATCAGTTAAAATACTCTTGCAAATTAACTTGCATGCAAGTAGATGACAATAGTATATGCAATTGAACTAACTGGGTTCATATTTAGTTTCAAATTTTAAAAAACAAGCCTTCAAAAGGAATATAAATGATAAACAGTTTATTTACTATGTATATAAACCACATTCAAATATATTAAGTGAAAATACTAATCAGAAACAACATACGTGAGTGCGGCTATTCAATTCTCATACAGGTTATAAGACAGTCAAAGAAGCAGATGCTTCTTTAAAGTGCATTTAAGGGACTGTTAATGTTAAATAGCTTAGATTCCACTTGTATTAAGTTCATGATGAGAGTTTCCTCATCAAATGACCAAGACTTCATGAACTGTAACAGCACAAGTCATTTTTTGGCTATTACACTCATCTGAGTGCTACTGTTTTAGCAGCATATATTCAATTATATATTCAAGTAGAGACTTCTGCCCACTGTGTTCAGCTAAAAAGTCTGAATATTGTGCAATTCAGTATTTTTAAGAGCCTTAGATAAATTAAAATATTCAAGTGCATTAGGAGTGGATGAAGAATAAATCATAAGAAATTTTGTCATAGTTAAAAAAAAGGAAAGCAAGCAGGCCTCTATCAGCCATTTTGCTTTGAAGCTGGATGTCTTTCAAACGGAGACAATATCTTGGTTTCTGCAGTTTAGTAGGGGACGGGCCTTGTAAGCAGAATCTTACTTATAATGGAAAATGCATTGCACCAGGAGCAGCCATGATACATTCAAATACCCAAGCTACAATTGCTGAGACATTTTATGAATCTGTAATTCATAAAAGAATGCCTTGTGAAAATTCAAGACATCAGCACGTCTTATGTAGGTTACTTGTAAATATGACTTTAAAAATTAAAACTCATTCTTTCTGGAAGAATGAGAATCTTTTCTGGAAAATGACAATGCCGTATGTGGCTGCACTTTGACATTAAGAGCTGGGGAAGTATTTTCTAGCTAACACAAAGTATGATTCAAATGTTTTTGTTCAAGAATTTATTCAAAGAACAGTAATGTCTTCTACTGTTTATAAAAGGCCTTCCTTCTCCAACATGGCATAGACCCACGACATTCACTCCAAGGTGATGAAAATACCTTTTAAAATATTTTACATCCAAACAAATCATCTATTCCAATGACAGCAGAATGGACTGCAGGCACCACAGTATTACAACTAATCCACAAGCATCTGAAACAATAAAGGTGGGAGGATAACTTGGATTATCCCAAGGGACGGACAACATCCATCACTCATGTTCTCATTCATGACAAGTTATGTACAAAAACATGACATGAAAATGTAACAGAGGAAAAGTTTGTGACATAACTGAATGCGGACAGCTGGGGTTCCTGAGCGTGCCCCAGACCAAGGGGCACCAGGTGAAGCTCAGCCTGGACTTGATTTTTTAAGATATAGTGGCATTTGTCGAGCCAGGTTAGGAATGTCTACTCCCGTGTTTTGTCCAATCTGCAAACGGTATAATCCTTCCACAAACCACAACTGTTGATTGTGGATATCTTACTCTGAGAAAGAGAGAAATTGTTATGCACCTGACACTCGACAGTCATTGATGCAATGAATAAGTCACTAAGAGTCACAAAAGCCTTTTTATTACCAATTATAATAGCCACTGGATTCTTTTATTTCCTTAGTTTTATTGGCCCTCTGGAAATAAGGGTGGAGGATAGAAATTCTCTGAGAATTTTTCTGATCATCAATTTTTGCTTATGCCCAAAGTATGAGGAAATGTCATGCATCCTTTTCTCTTTATGACAGAAGAACTGAATTAGGAGGAACAAACAGTGGGAAAATACATTGCAAGTTTTCCCAGTGTTTTGCATTGTGCAAAGCCTTTAATAAAAACACCATCTGGAAACAATGGTAAGTTCCTAGGAGAAATAGTAAATACTGAAGATAATTTTCAATCTAATTCTTATGAGTTTTCTCTCTTTAGCACTAGTTTACAATATTTTTTTTCTTTTTTTCTGTACATGAATTCTTTAGATATTCTTCAGTTCATATATACATTCTATCCTTAAAATTCAGATACGATTAAACAACAATACAAAAGCCTTAAAAATTCTGACTATTTCCAGGAAGCATTTGTCAGTACACTAGCTCAGTTCCAAATTGCTCTAAAACTGTTACATAAAGAGCAATAAGAAGTCCTTATTCATGCAGCATGCTTTTTTTGTCATTCTTACTTGTTGGCATCCAAGACAAAGTCCAA
Organism: Chroicocephalus ridibundus; assembly: GCF_963924245.1. Classification (NCBI taxonomy): domain Eukaryota; kingdom Metazoa; phylum Chordata; class Aves; order Charadriiformes; family Laridae; genus Chroicocephalus; species Chroicocephalus ridibundus. Next base: position 6,598,637 of record NC_086294.1, read on the forward strand.
TATTTTTCTGCATATTGCTGTTAATTTGTGCTTCCTGGGGAGTGGCTGTTCTTTTCCTTTATGGCAACAATCAATGACTACTTCTCAACAGTTACGAGACAGAATCCTATATAGAAATGGCGAATCATATTAAGCTTCTATATGGTCCTTGATCTTTTGCCAGCATGTCTGATCTATTTCCAGAGTACACGAGCAGGGCTATGTGCCTTGGTTAATAAGTAAACAGTTCCTGTAAAACTTCTCTTTTCTCCTACCGTCTTAACCCTCCTTTTGTTTGAAGAAATCCGTGTCGTATTTCAAACAGGGTCTCCTCTTCTCTTTTCTTACGAGAACATTAGTAGTGTCTTAGGTCTGAAACTTTATAAATGAAGCAAATCTCTTCTTGCTAGAGAAGCTTTTGGCAAAATATTTTTCTGTGTATTGCACAGTACATTATCGTCATGATCAGCACAGATTTTCTAAGTCCCAACAGCCCGGTCTCTTATGACTGAGAAATTTCACTTCTCCAAATGAAGTGAAAGGATAACGTATGCAAGTTAGAATGGAAATCATTCTCTCACCGTTGAGTGCTTTTTTGGTTCTATTTTTGGCAAATATGAAAAAATACGTGTCATTACGATCAGTGATACAGACATGTATCAACCGAGACGTGGACTATAGCTCCCAAAACAATTTCAAGTTCCCACTAAACATTTCAAGTGCCCAAATTAGAAAATTTTAGCCACTGCCAACTTCGCCTGCATTTGATGCAACTTCTGCAAACAATTAATAATAAATTCTTTTATCAATTAAAAAATTATTTTTGATTTACTGTTATATTTAACAGCGTAACTGTCTTAAACACACAAACTACTGGTTTAATTTCCACACGATCTGCTTTTCTCCATTTCTGTCTGATGCAGAAGAGGGAAGCACAGGGCCTGTTCCCCAGGACAGCCCCACTGCTGCTGAGCCTCGTGGGAGCCCAGCACAGGAGAGACTCTCATCAGCCGAGCAGAGCTCATGTGGGATAGTATCGGCCTCCCATATTTCACACCCAGAAGAGTGTGGGATGGAATCAAAAGCTGCATTCTCCAGCACTGGGCAAGACAGCTCTTTCCCAAATCTGGCTACTTTTCCAATCCCACTAATGAAAGGGAAAAACAAAAATTGAGAATGTGAGCCCGTGCCGTAAGCTTGTGCACAAGGTACTTCTGCTTTCTGATTAATGCTGCTAAGATTGGGGGTTGGGTCACATTTTTTCCTACTGCCATCATGACCTTTCAGCAATTTGTGAATGCCCAATTTATATCAAAATATTATGGTGATGACTTTTGTTAATTTCAAGGATTTATAAATGAGCATGGAATACTTTGCCAGTAGAAAAGAAAGCACCAAAGAATAGATCAGAGAAGGATCTGAGCATCACGCTCTAAATGTCAGAGCTGAGCAATTTCCACACAAATAAAATAAAGCTGCCATCGGCAAACAGCCTGACTTGAAGCGTCAGACTACTGCTGTGTGACTGTGTTACAATCCCAAGGTCACTTACACGGAGAGCAGGTGGCACGACACTCGGCAAGCCAATATCGCAGCTCTGCCTTTACATATAGTTACTCCCCAGGAAGACAAAGCTTAACACTTCAAAGTGACTTCCACACCCCACACCCCTTTCACAAACTAAAGAGTTCAATTCAGAAACTTTTACTTAACAAGAAAATGCAGAGGTTCTCTTTTTTCTGTTTAAATTGTAATTTTGTCTTTCAAGTAGAGAAAGAGAAAATAAAGAAGATGCAACATTCACACCTTGCAATTTGTTACAGCCTATGGTTTCATATCCTCTCACCAGAACATCACACAGGTCTGACAACTGACCAGGGTTCACCTTCTGATAGAAACAACTGATACCTGATGCTGCTGAAAGCATAAAGTTGGGTCTCGCATGCGAATCTGAGAAGCGAGTGTGACTCAGTCTTACAATTTGAGTGTTGTGCCACTAGACAAAAATAAAACTTTTTTAAGGCAGGAAAACCAGGTGTTATAACAATGCTGGTTCCAGTTTTTCACCCCAAAGCTGCTGCTTTCTCATGAAAACAACGCTTTAGTAATGGACTTCTGCATCTCATCTGCAACTTGAGATTGACCTATCAAAGTCATGTTCACCTCAGATATGTTTGTTGTTTCTTTATCATCTTATTTACCTAGAGGCTGACCAGTCTAGCCTTCGCTCCTACTGTTCAGACCACCCATGCATGCTCTGTCAAATTAAACATCCCATTTTAACAGGAGCTCAATATTCAGTTAGAGTGTCAATGTCTGGAATCCAAAGCATTATTCAGCATTTTTAAAACGGTACAACATGTGTTCATTTAAAAATCTATGAACCAGCTAAATAATGAATATGGGTAACAAAATTGTATCTTTTGTCATTTTTTAAGTGTGTCAAGAGTAAATGGGAGATTTTAAGAAGGATTCAACACTCAAGAATTCCCCTCCCGCCATTTCTATCCAGACATTCAAAAGTGGTCAGTATCTCAAATAATGGGAATATTTGAAAGTGTGGACATTTGTTTCAGTATCTAAATGAGGGACAAACTTCTTGAAAACATTGTCGTGCTGTCTCTAACCACAAGGTATTGGTGTCTTGGGTTTACAATAATTAGATATGAAACTTCAGATGTGACAGCTGAACCTTAAATTCATAAAGACAATAATCTCTCCTCCTCAATGTATTCATTATTTTCTATGTGAAACATTACTATAATTCCAGCTGATCTGTAATGTCTTTCTGAACCAAGATGTGCATGCAAGCACTGTAAGACTCTACTCTTGTACAGGGTAACCAGAGTTTTTTGACATTTAAAATATCTAGCGGCATGACAAGAATTTGTATTTGCATATACATACATTGTGCCAGGGAAACTAGATGAGTGACAAACCATCAACAAGCTGCAGCATTGCCCGTGGCTTTCACATCAAGCATGGCTGCATATAAAAATCTTACATTGTTGAGAAAAAGTAGCTTGACCGCCACAGCCTCTGTTTTATACGTGCTCTTCTGAAAAAGAAAATGTATCTTTTAAAGGACAAAACTGTTTATTATATTTATTTGAAACCTTTTTGTTTCCACTGAGGGGAGGAAAGTTTCCTTTCTGATACAATACTTGACATAAACTTCTACATGAGGATTTTCTTTCCCATCCATCCCTGACTATCAGCAATGGTTATCTCCTGAGGTTAAACCAGGCTGTATGATGCCTGTGAAAGGTTCGTTATAGCTTACTATTGCATCCCACCGGCGTGTCTTCTTTCCCTCACCTGAAGAAGCAGCTGCACTGTACAACTAAACTTATGGCTAGTGAGGATTAATGTCACAGAGAAGTAAAACATGATTTTGTTTTCATGTGACTGATAGTGCATATATTCCTCAGAATCACAGCAGAGCCCAGAGGGACATTTCATGCAGTTGAAACAAGCAACTCATGCAAACCATCTGCAGCTTAACCACATGACAGACCCAGTGGTGATTTCATAGTTGCCAGTGAAACAAACTCCGAGTCCTCCCAGAGAGACAAATGCTGCTGCAAAACAATCCAGAATGTTTCACACCTTGGCGTACGAGTCTTGTGAGAGCTGACCAAAAGAAAAGGAGAATAAAGCAACAAAGAATATACAGCTAAAAAGGAAACTAAACTACACAAAAAACACCCTAAAGCTAGAAACTAATGCACAAAGTAAAAACACTTTCATTGCATAACAATGTATTGCTGTGTCTCCAGCTAGTAAGGTTACGTATTGTACGAAAGCACAGTAAGTGCCAAATTTAGCATTTCATACTTTCAGCCAAGACTTTTGCACAATGCAGGATAAAAATGAAATGTGGAAATAGGTATGAAATTCCTTTGCTGAAGATTTTTTATTTTTCTAATGATGTCAAATTTTTTTGGAGTTGCTGATGGGTCCAAAGTGGTATTGCAGGGAATAATGAACATGTAAGAGATAGAACTGTGAAAGACTCCCAAGTTTCCCTGTTTTTTATTGAGAAGGGAGTAACTGCTGTCCAGAAAGTGCTCCACTCCAGGTGCTGGGAGAGGACAGGTTTATCATTGACCTGTGCATCACATTTCTGACTCTGCAGACCGCATCTGCCCTGGAACCCGTGACAACCCATCACAATTAGTTCTTCAGAAAAGTTAAGTAATTTAGGCAAATTCTCACCTCAGTCAATTTAGAAACACAAGCTGCCCAGGAGGCCCCAGGGGCACACCTCGTCTCAATGACAGGCACTGATGAACTCAGAGAGGAGAGTTTTATGGCACACCCTTCACCAAAACCTGACATTTGTAAATGAAGAGTACAAATGTATTTAGGAGACAAAAGAGTTCTACTCCCTATCTCTTCCTGAAGTGTAGGTTTTGAAAGGAGGTATGTTATTTTGTGAGAAAGGACAGCTATATTAATGCATGCTTGGTAGCTCATAGCACTTCTCTTCAGCTGATTCAACAGACATCTGTTACATATCTAATAATCAATCCTCTCTAAGTTGATTTTATGGTCTCAAGTAGCACAGTCACATTTCAAGCAATTTCTACAATTACGGAAACAGCTAATAGCTCTATCCTGAATTTCATTACACAAAAAATTAGTCTGATTCTATATAAAAGACAGAATAATGGAGGCTCTTTTTTTCTACATCACTACTTTTAACAAGGTTAAACAAAAGGCAACGTAAGAAAAACACTTTGTTTTACACCGCTGAACCGACGGTCATTTTGTCCCATTACCTGTTTGTTTGACCTGATACGATGCATCACAAGATGACTTACCAGTTTAAAGGAAGAAAACATCCCCAACAGGCTTTATCAGTGTCAGAGCCTCATATAATACACAAACTTGCTTCTAACCCTTCTGTTAGGAATTTCTACCTGGACGTTTTTATAGGCTACATTTTCTCTGTCTGTAATTTCTTGTGAGTAATTACTGCCGCAGGTACCAAACATACTTTGCCTTCTCGCTGCTGTGACACAGATGCCCACACTGTGTATGAAGCTATGGATCTCAAGAAAGCCAAAAACATAATCATGCTAAACTGCCAACTAATGAAAAATGATCAACTGTTATACCTCTATCAAATCCTTTCACATCCCCAATGCTTTGGTTATGTTAAATTTTTAAAAATGCAACCAGATAACAAGTTTTAGCAATATTTCTATGTAATACAACACATTTGTTTGCTAAGATGCCAACGAAGACTGCTTTTGTATTCTGGAGTTTGGGCTACAAAATCTGGGGAAATAAAAAAATGCACCTGTCAAGCATGCAACTGACAATTCCTCACCTGGATGCCTACATAATGGTACCTAGAAAAAAAATCCCTTTACTAGGGTTTCTGTATTTGCAAGTTAGAGGAAAAACTTTCTCTAAACCTTGCAGTTCTAAATTCAGTTGCGTTGTAGTAGCCGACACCTTTGAGGTACAGGCTGTCATTAAATCCATCAGCCATTTACCAACTTAAACCAGAGAAACACAATGATATAATTACACAGAAAATATACAGGATAATCTGTAATGCTTATTGGCTTTGTTCTGTACTCTGCAAGATCCTGAAGGTAACAAAAGCTTTAAAGACACAGATTATTACATTACCCATGGTCATGAGCACCCATGGTCATGAAATCTTTGGGGTTTCAGCATTTTCATGCAACAAATTTTCTGTCAAAGAAAGGAAGTTCTCTTTCACTAACAAACCTCTAAGGGCATCAGTCAAAGAAGCTCCAAAAATCAGCTGTTTTAATCACACTTCATGGCTAAACTGCAACAAGGGGTGGGAGGAATATTTATATTACCTAGTCTTATACCCAATAGAAATACCTAAACTAACCACTGGGTCACCTGCACAGCAATAAAGAGGGTGAAAGAGCCTTAACTTAGAAATTACTTTACCTGGACTTCCCTGAATTGCTTCAAAAATCACATTCGTCTTCTGGCCCTGAGTATACAGATAGCCAATGACACAAGCTGCCCATCTTGGGAACATCAGTTGAACTCCTAAAATTAGACTCTATGTCAACCTGCAAAACTCTCATCATATTAACTTTCCTCAGTTCAAAGTAACTCCAGAAAGAGAGCTTAAGACAGTGCGGCACTCGTGCAAATGGTATCAGCCATGCAAAGTTTGCTATTAAAATCCTTTTAATAGCAAACACCACATCCAAATGCCTTTACTTTGTCAAGCTTATTTTTTAGCAAAGGAGTACAATATATTTCCTTCCTTCTTGGAAGTCTCTGTGTTCTCAGTTGCTATTTCAAATTAACCTAGATATGGAGATTAAACAACCATTTGGGATAAAGTGCTAATCAGAGGGAAATAACATTGTCTAGTGTTTCTCAGCCAGAGTGGCTTTGCTGTGGATTAAGTCTATAGCACAGAAAATGGAGATGACTCTTAGAAATAAGAAATGAAACCATCTATTTTCTGTGACCTCCTACAATAAACAAGGCTTGAGCGCAGCAGCTGTGAGAATCCCCTGCATATGCTGGCGGATGGCGATCCAGGGCTGACTTGATTTCAGGCCGTATCCCTTGTGAATGACTGAAAAGCTGGCTTATTCATTTTGTGGCCCTATTCCAGTTGCCAAGGTTTATCTCCGTAGTCTTGCAATCCTTTGTGCACACAGCTCTCCGTAGGAAGTCCCAAATAGAATTGCCTTCATCGCCATAAAGCTAAGTGCTGTGAATTGACTTTTGCAACCTTACTCCACAGTTTTGGTTTCCCATAACACAGTGTCCTTGCGGCACTGGGTAGCAGCTTCCTGAGCTGGGGAGGCTTGCTTCAGGTATATGTTTAAGTGCGGCTCTGAGGTGGGGACTCCAGGTGGGACACAGTATTAAAGGGACTGAGCATTCATGAAGACCGAAGTCTGATAACAAGTCTGTTAAAATGGCCTTTACAGTCAAGGGAATAGACTTTACAGTCAAATAGGAATAGATGAGGGAAAACAAACAAAAAAGTCATCTGAGGCTCTGGAAGATGCCACTATCATGGCATCTTATGCCTTATGACTTTATGATCATAAAGGTCAGAAAGTTGTATGAATCTGTCATCTTGCATGGCCAGAGACAGAGGAGGATCAGGTAACACCTTCTCCAAATCTCAGCCACTGGCAACGCGGAGAGGTCGCTCAGTCTCCCTGCAAGTGCTGAGGGAGGCTTCCATCGCAGGAGAAGATACCTGCTTCACTCTAATTGCTTTGGGGAGTCCTCAAGGGCTTTACTCATACCTGGAGTAACACCACTGCTCATACAAAGCTCAGCCTATTCAAAAACTAACAACTCTCATATTTAATAAGCCACATGTCTCATGACTACCTTGATTCCTGCATTACTTAGAAAGAATGTTCACAATAGTATTTTAAGTCAATTTATAAGCTTTTTAGCTTTTGTTTTTTAAAACTGTGTTTTTCAAAAGAGCACATGAATAATCAAAGCAGAAATAATGAGTCAAATCAGCAAACGCAGTAATTTCTATGTGTAAAATAGTTTCAAATCAGAAATTGAAGTTATATTTATACTAATGACAACCTTAACATCCTAACAGGCTCCAATTTTTGCATAAAAATGATACATTTTAAACATCTAAAAGCTTGATGGGAATTTTATACTCTGTTTATGTTAAACCAAAAAAGTGAACTTAAAGTAATCATGTAAATTGAATGATAATAAGAGTTCTTTTATATTTTTAGACTACTTCAAATGAATAATTTAAAAGGCATCAAGCAAAATATTTTATTAACATAAAGTTAATGGTATATTTTTATAGTATCTGATTTTCAAAAATTTGTACTAAGGCATTACCATAATCAGCTCATGTCAGTAGTATGCCATTTCACATGCTTTTATTTTTGAGTAGCGTTAATGTACTCCCTGGCACAGACATTAAGTCTAAACCTTGTTCCTGAGCTATCACTACTCCCTTTATTAAAATACTTGTAATTTGCTAACTTTTACACAAATCTAAAATAAAGCCGACCTTGCTCTGTGAATTGAAATTTCTGCTAGGATGTATTCCTACAACAAAATCAAGGGCTCAACAGTGGGAAATTGCAGCACTCTCAGACAAAGAGAAAGAAAATAAAAAGGATCAGCCAGCGCATGTGTCACAAAGCAGATATTTTGTTGTGAAACCAAGACAATTATAGAATATTAAGAGATTTCCTCTTCATTCCTCGGCTAGAAAAAGACGAAAACCACCTCACTCAGTGCCAACTTGAGGACAGGGAAGATGACCCCACTAGCGTTAACAGTTGGGTTCTAATTCAAAACATAATTTTATTTCAAAACAGAGATATATTCTTATTACCAGTGGCGAGGAATACTTGAAATGTGATTTTTCTCCCACAGTCAAATGTTCATACTAGGTACAGAAGCTGTCTGCAGGATGGTCACAACTTGCAGTAGGTTTCCTGCTTCAACAGTGGAGACCATGCAAAAGCAAGCGTTTCTTAGGGTTGGCATTTTCAGCTTCTGTTAGGACATGAAGGACATGACACTGTGTGGCAGCTATGGGTTTGTAAAACCTCACAAAACCTACATTTAAACCACATTACAATCCACAAAGTCTATATCACATTTAATTTCCTTAAAAAAACATTATTTCATATAACACGCTTTTTTTTTTTTTCTAAAAATAGGGATGCCCTTTTTATTTCTTCTTCTGTCTTCCCAATAAAGGGCACATACAAAACTCTTGTTCTATACAGACAACTCTCGCCAATACTCAACGTAAAACTGACGTTTATTTCCCTGTGATTGCACTTCCTAATGCCTATTTTTTTTATAATCTATTCCAAAATAATATGTTATCAGTAACACTGATGATAAATACACCACCATTTAGAACTGGATGGAGCATTGCCACTGGCTTTGCTGTAAATAAATAGAGCAAGCTGAAAAGTAAGTCACGTAACATAATGAAAGACTAAGCAATTGCAGACTTAGGGCTATGGAAACAAACTTGGCATGTTTAATTACCCTTATCAAAGGACTTGATACTTTGATAATATACTGTGTAAAAATGCTGTAACATTTGAGAATAGTTTGAATTAAAAATTCCAATTGATGGTTTGTCAAAATAAAATAAAAAAAGGCTACGAGGGTGAATATGTAGCCTCATGAGTCTTCTTCAGTACTTCAGTGTCTTAATAATCACCCAGTAAACATTTGAAGCCCCAAAAAATGTTCAAATGATTAATTTAAAAAAGAAACAAAGCAGGAAGATTTTTGAATGTGGAGTCCTATGACAGACTTCAAAGATCCCTTGAAAAGAGAACACTTTGTGATGGAAATATTTTTCCTCAGGGGTTTTCTATCACCATTTGAAATTTTATATGCTTTCCCCATAATATTTTGCCCATTATATTACCATCTTCTCTAGCAGCAAGAAAATTATTAAAAGATGAGAAGATGAAGAAAATCCACAAAATTGCTTGGTCTCACAAGTTTTGAATTGGGGAAACACATAGTATTTTTTCAAATGAAAAAATTAACAGCCTGTAAGGAAGGCATCATAAAACTTAAGGCAATAAACTCTTCTGACACTGTGGGGTTTTTTTTCAAATTATGAATGACACAATAAAGATTTTTTATTTTATTTATTAAACACTCCTAGATGTACACCGGAGTTCCACCTGGAAGTGCACATCTCTGGCAAGGAAATTTATCCTGTGTGAAGACTTAGTTCAAAACCTAAGCATTACGTGAAACACCCCACTTAGATTTTGTAATCTCAGAGGACTCTACTCCGCGGGAACCGTACTTTCCTAAATATACATCTTTGTTGGTATATATGTACATCCTTGCATTGAAAACATATGTACAAGATTGTAAAAAAATACACAAACCCCCCACAGATATCACTTAGTTCTATCGCTCCTATCACAGAGAACAAAAATGAAAAAAACCAAACCTCTACACCCAGAAATAAATTAACAACAAAAAAAATCCACAGCCACCTTATTCTAATGTTATTTAGATAGTAAACAGAATAGTTAACACTTCATTATTCTTTAAATATGTGAACTATTAGAATCTATTCCAATTCCTACTCAGTTTATCAGCAAATTTCCAGTTACTCATAAATGAAAGGAAAATTAAACACAATGAAATATCTATAATTTCTGAAGCTGAGAATTTTCCTATTATAGTCATGTCAGAATCTTTTTTCTTTTTCTAATCCAATGACATGTTACATTAACATCAATTAATCATTGGAAAGAACTACCAAGTGAATTTGTACATTCTCATTTCCTAAAATCTTTAAACTCAGACTGAATGGATTTCCAAAATACACTATTCATAAAAATAAGTCATTCCTCTTATACAGGCATAATTAGATTAGACCTATCTCTGTGCACAGATCTAGAAATCAGATTACATGACCTTTTTGACATAAATTCACGTATCTAACTCCATCAAAATGATGAACAAAGCATGCAGAGAAGTGGAGTCGTGAGACAGCCTCTTTCATCGTACCCTCTGCACTGTTGTGGCGCCTGCGATAATTTGTGAAACACAGAGCAGTGAGTGTGTTGTGAAAGGCCTGTGACGACTGGGGAAGCTTTGCAGAGCTGGAGTAATGCTGGTGAGTATATTAACGTTCTGGAAATGCTGGTAAACAGCTGTGGAACAAGGGGAAGTCTTTAACACGCTCTGAAAGTGACTAATCGTGAATATTTCAAAATGATGCAAGTAAAAAAACCAGATGATCTTACACAAAATTTTGTTATATATTCAGACAAGCAAATGTCACAAATCACACTTGTACTCTTTAAATTGGACTTCAATGATGCTTAAGATCCATGCTGAGGGAAAACTTTCATCCAATATTATGAAAATGCTCAAAATTTATCTCCAGAGAGAAAAATATCACTTTCATTTTACTGCTCCAAAATATCAACTTTTTAAAAAGTTTAAAAGAGATAGGTTTGCTGCTAGGGCTGGCTGAATGGCAAAAAAAAAAAAAAAAAAAAAAAAAGTAGTATACCCACTTACTGTGTCTCTAATTTATAAAATCATTAATTATTACAAACATGGCAGCATTTTCATGCAGTTTTATTCTCTTTTCATTTGTTATATTAATAGCACCTTCACAAATTTAAACAGTGCAATCGCATAATTGAAAATTACTTTCACTGAAGTTATATCTAACTATTGACACATTTTCCTGTTGTTAACACTTGTATTTTGAGCTAATAACAACCACTCCCTGGAAATCAAGAATACAGAATGTCTCCTTTCAGCCCCTCGAGAAACTGTGTAACAGTACCCCTCCTTGATTCACCCGCTAAAGAGAATCCACAGATACTAACTCCTGAAGGAAAAAGAAAAAAAGGTCAAATAATAAACCTGTCCTTTTGGCAGTTTAATATTGTATCTAATCATTGTTGCCTTGTCCATGAATGGAGAACAATCAGGATTACTATCTCCTCTGGAAATTCTGGGGAACTGAACAAATCAAATGGTATTGGTAAACGTTCCCGGAAATGTTTTAAGACTGACTCAAGATTCACCACCCACGACTGCAAGCAAAGCCTTGATAATCTAGGAGAGATCTATTTTAAAATGATTGTGACCATCTTGCTTGTGAAACTAAGGAACTTTTAAACCAGAACTGCTTTTTTCTTCCTTTTTTTTCTTTCCTTTTTTTTTTGTCCTTTCTTTCTAACAAGACAAGCCCCTCACTGGAAGAGATTGTGAAAGACATCCAGTCTGGTTTTGCCTAAGTAATTAGACAAAATATTGTTTTGGAGTGTGGAGATGTCCAGCCTTTGTAAATTAACTGGAAGGCCTTATTAGAGATAGAAAGCTCAATATCCGTTCTCCAGAGGACATACACACACAGGTGGATGGAAATGGTTTGGTGGCCTTAGTTCTTTACTGTTTAACGCAAGTAGGCAGGAAACAAGATCCACAATTTTCTGTGGCCTCCATGCTGTGGTTATTTTCTGCTGAATAGCACAGAAATAAAAGCTTTCGTATGTATTTTTGGAAGTAGAATTCTTACAGTGGTAAAATAACTGTAATCAAGAACAAGCTGAATATGGAGTGTAGGAGGATAAGAAAGGTTTTCAGGGCTAGAGGGTCCTGCAGAAGACAAGAAAGTCTGAAGGAAATATAATATTTTAAACAGAGCTTTGCAAGAAACTTCTAGATTTAAAAAATTCTCCTTTGGGGTCCATGAGAGAACATTTCTTGTAAGATGTTTGCTTAGATATTTTTGGGGGTATTCTCAGCTGTTTGTAGATTTACACAACTGTCTATGAATATCTCTTTTGAATTAGAAAGCCATAAGCAGTCAGGATAATTCCTCATTGCGCCTGCACCTACGCAGAGGAATAATTCCTTAACGCATAATGCCAAGATGGAAAAATGTTGGTGGACCCCATCAAGAATATGTCATGTACTTGAGGAAGTGATTAAAACTATAAAAAATAACCAGCAGCCAGCCAGTCAGATAGCCAGGATCTATCTGAATGCTAAAATTCACATCTGTTTCCTAGTCTCACCCAAATATGGTGATCAGATTCAGGGTTTTGGCTCAGTTTCATAAATAAAAATGAATTAAAAAGTAAAAATGTTGACAGAAATGGTGAGTGTATACGTTTACTATCTTTGGTTTTGCACTATTCCTTTACTCCAGCAAACTGTAAACAACTCTTCAAAATTTCTTTGTCTGCTTTGTCAACACAATTTCTCCTTCTGCCACGAATAAGTACACACATAAATACTCTTTATCTGCTCTGTACTTACAGCACCGTGGATGCACCATCCACGCTAGGGAGACTTGACATAACTACACTCAAGCGACCTGCTAAGGATTTTGTTCTTTGTGTATACATCTTTCTCTAATGACTCAAACAAATTCCTGCCTCTACATTGTTTATTTAAACAATGGCATATCTTTCACAGATTGAAATAAATCGCTTCAGTCTTATAATAAGAATTAGTTAGGGAATAATAGCAGTGCACATATAAAAGGAGAACAAAGCACTCAGACATTTCCCTGTATGTTTTATTTTCATCCATCCACACAATACAGGAAAAGACACAACTGTATGGACACACACACACGCGCAAAAGCTTATATGAGGAAATGAGTATAAAATACAAATTCACTGCATTGTTGTATGAGTTTTCATCACAGTGACAACTGCACCTCTTTCAACTTAGTACTTAATTTCTCTTAACCCTTAAAATCAAGAACTTTCATTGGGTGATATTCATCTGGACATCAATAGTAATTTCTCTGTCTTGCCTTATCATACGCTACTATTCAATTCAGCAACTATAACGTATACAGAAATAATGCTTCATCTGTTGATTAGAGTCCCAGGTAGAATAGCAACCAAAAAAAGGGAAACAAGTAATAATTTTAGAACAAGAACCAATGGTCCTACAGAGACACACATCCATTCCAGGTATAATAACAACCTTCCACACCAGCTGCAGCAGTGTACACTCAGTGGATGTGAAGTGAGTAGCTTGATGGGAATCCAAAAGAGCTGCTGCTTTGTTTTCTTTTCAATCTTCCCTTAAACCTTTGCCCTTCTTGCCTTTTTTTTTTTTTAAATATTTATTTTTACAAACAAAGCAACAAGTTGCCACTGCTTAGACTGCTGATTATGTTGAGACAATGCTGATGGATCGCATCTCATAGTACCCTTGTACCCTTTACTTTGTTTCTTACGCATAGTTTTTTAGCTAACCTATACGATCTCTGGGACAAGGACAATCTTTTGTTCTTTGTCTGTATGTACTGAATAATGTAGGGTCCTCATTTGTGACTGGGCTCCCAAGTGCTATGATGTAATACAAACAGTGAATGAAAGCACTTAATTTTTAATTTAAAATAAAATTGTCAAAAGTGATTACTAATTTTAGACTTATCAACCAGAAACAGCTGGGATCTCATTTTAGGAGATCCCAAGTATCTACGCTCTCAGATAATTCAAGTGCAGCTGGAGTGCTCAGATTGAGCACCCAATATCCTCAGACCCAAAATTAATTGAGGATTTTGAAAGTGCTGGCTCAAATATTAGCACATTCCGTTGATTATCCTTTTGAGGGGCCTGTTTTTTCTGTATTTGCCACACAAGGCAAAGGGGCTAACTCTCTTCTGTCGTGTTTCATTAGACCCTTTTTCTTTGAAAGGACAGGCGCAAATTAAGTCTCTACTTGAGGACACCCAAAGAATCAACCAACCTATACCTCAATATCTAAATGCATTTCTACCTCTCCCTTATTTTTACCCATGCCATTCTCTGCCCACATACTGGGCATCTTCCAATAATTTCCTCCAGCAAAGCGAGCTGGGACAAAGCTGCCTTGGATGCCGCTGGTGTTCTTGGATGGTCAACAAAGGGTGCTAATGGACATGGCAGCTGGCTTTCTCCCCCTTGAGGCTAAACATTTTCCCTGCACTAACTCCACACTTGACTGATCCAAAAGCTGACAGCTGTGAGTTTGTCCTGAAACCATGCTGCAGTAACTGCTGCCATTTCACAATATAACTCTACTTTCTCATGTGGATTTAGTGCCAAGCACACAGCAGTTTGTGAGCCACGCGGTATAGAAAAAAGCTGAGAGAAACAAACACATTTCATTTCAGTCTACATTACTGGCACTTTTCTTTCATTATTCTGAGGCTATGAGGTAAGGAAGAGTGTAAAAACCGATCTGAGGCATTTTCAAAGATTCACCAGTAAAATCTGCTTTTGCATGAATGACAAATAGAATTACAGAGTCTAATGGAGATTTTACTGGATTAGCTCTTAACACTATAATATTGTATTTTATTAACATTCACGAGTGTAATTCTAGTAATTTTCATTAGGAATGAGTTCAGAAGAGTTTAGAGATAAAAATGCCTCTGAAATAATGCGTGTATATGTGATAGCTAGAAGTAACACAAAAGTTAGTATAGTATTTTGCAACTTATGCTTCTCGTTCCAACTACATAAAGCTGGATGCTTTACTTCTACTTTTCAGACCAATGAACTAAGGAAGCTAAAATAACTGAAACATGTAACCTAAGTCAGGAAATTCACAGACAGTAAACTCAACAAGCGCAGTATGTGTATCTGTAGTACAGTATAGCAACAGTTGTCACTTCACAGCACCCCCTTATATTTCTGTTTCCATTTGATTTCATTCTCACAGCCTGAAGTGTAACCAAATGCTTAAGAGAAAAATTAACAAATCATTAGTGATTATATTCCATTAAGCCTTTAGAAAACTGGACAGTTCACCTGGTTTTAGCAGGTAAATAACTTTTTCCGATAGTAAGTGGTTACTAGAAACTATTTTTGTTTTCTAAACATCTAAGGAATGTTTGCATGTCTCACAAAATTCACTAACATTTAGAGGAAAACAAACAACTAAGTTACATGTTATTTTCAATAATTAAATTGAATATAAAATATTTTCAAAAGCTAGAAATTCAGTCCTATAATAATCACCAGAGATAAAATGGATGCAATTATCAGAAGTGCTAACAACTCTCAGGAATCCCAGCATCTCTGGATCACTACCAGGCCAGCGCATGACCCCAAAAGCCCAGGGTAACTCCAGGTGCCACACCTGACATTTCCAGCTCCTGATCGCAGCAGCCAATTCATTTTGAAAGCTAAAATTATTTTCTCTCTCTGAAGTTCTTATAATGGCTTATTTGTGAAAAATACCAGTCTGAATCGATTCCTTGAAGCCAAAATTCAGGACTGAAGAAAATACGCATGCATTTATCACAACAATATAGCACTGGCAAAAGCAATAGTACTGTAACGAATCGGGAACAAACAATGAGTACTGGGAGAGGTGGAAAACAGACTGCTCCACCAATGCCAGAATGATTTCATGCTGTAAGACAGTGCTGTTTCTATTTTTTTCTGCCCCCTTTTTTTTTTTCTTTAAAGAGAATCACAACTAATTGAAATTAGACCTGTGAACATTCTCATGCATTTGATACTTAATTGCCACATTTTTATTCTCCTAAAACTTCACTTAACATTAGGGAAAGGGGTTTTTTAGGCTATTGAAGGATTCCACAGTCACAGGTCCCAGTATCCAGATTATCAACAGAAGAGCTAAAGCTCAGACAGCAGCAATGCTGACTTCCCCACACTTCTCCCAGCAAAGTGCCACAGCCTTGAAGATCTCAGCTGCAACGGAAACAGGGTTTTTCAACCTCCCCAGCTCAGGTATTCTTTGTACTCCCTTCTGAGACTGTCAAAGGGTGTTAATTATATCTGACTATAGCCTGAGGCTTGGGATGTGAGCACTTGCCTATTAGGAATGAACTTTCACATTGCTGCAAACCTGTACCAGCTTTAAAACAATAATGAAGAAGTAGAAATCCTTACATTTCTACCTGTCACTTGTCACCAAGGTCTCTAAACATCACTACTCTCACTTCATTTTACTTGCAGAATAGGATAAGCGTGGGGAGCATTGCCATCTATATGGGAAAGATGAAATGAAACAGTGAGCTGCTCCAGCTGGAGCACCCACAAGGGGGTGTGAAGACAGGACAGCAGAGGCCAGTGTCGTTCGGCACAGTAACAAGGTCTCCACATTCTCTCATTCTTTTTTCTGATGATATACCCACACTGACAATGTGAAAACTGCTCTGAATATGGACAAAGAGGGATGAAAGGAGCTTAGAATGTTTTCAGTAATTTCTGTGGAAAGAGATGTATTTTGATCACCCAACTTCAGCGCAAGAGGAGCCGAGTGCTGATGCTCCGAGTGACCTCTGGAGAACTCTACTTTATTCCACTGATTCTTGAGCAGCCTCTGAAGACTCACCAGCTAAGCCCCTTACTGTCGGGTGCTGCGAATGATCCCAAAAGGCCACCCCCACCTCTTGAAAATCTCCCCATGTCCTTCTATCATGGAAAATAGCACAGGGAGAGAGGAGGAAGCTGGCATTCATGCGATGCTCATTCTCCCATGTGAGTACTCAAAAAGGCACGTGTGGAAGGCTCCTAGAAGGAAAAGCTGGGCTCTCAGCTGTCAGCTTTCTGTTCCTGACGTTTCAAAACCCATCTTTCTCAATAACATTTTCATCTCCTTTGTTCTGTATTTGTTTAGGAAGCTGCTCGGCTTCCATTCCTTCACAATGTATCTTCTAAAAGTCATTCATTAAGTGATGACTCTTTACTTGCCCTGTTTAGGAGAAAAAAATACTATTTTCACCTCCTATTAAATTACCAGTATGTCCATTCTATACTCAGTTTTGAGTGTAGAATGACAATTTCAAAATAAAAATGAAAATGCAACATGGTGCCATGGTTATTCATCATTCATAACTGCAATATTTTCTTAAAACTGTCAATTGCTTATTATAAAATAAAAGGACATGAAAAGGGCTAAAGAGAACATAGCACGTTTTTCTCTTCAGTAAGTCAGAGAAAGGGAACACAATCACAGTAAATATCTAGTCCTTCTGATACTTACTTCATTTTTAGAAAGTACTGTTTTGCTTTTATGCTTAAAAAGTAACCAACAGTGAGATGTGCTGTAAAGCTGAATTAGGAAATGGATGCTTTTTAAATGCTGAATAAGGAAAGAAATTAATTCTATCATTTCAGATCAAAATAGGGCACAGCATCAGGAGCTGGATTTTGAATGGAAATTAAAAGTTGTGGCTGAAGCTGGTAAAATTATTGAAAATACCGTTTGTTGAGAATGTATTCCTTTTTCTGTACAGCACACATTTACAAGCAGGCTACTTTATATGAATCAGATCACAATTAGCGGACCCTGGGTGAAAACATATCACAGCATCACAGTTGCTGATGAGTTATTCATTTTACTCTGCATTATTCATGATGTGCAATTGGTCAGTTAAAATCACGGTATCACTTTTGTTCCTGGTGTACACAAAACACACTTTAACAGAAGAATAGAAAATATGCCTACTCATGTGCGAATATCTCTGCTTGTAAATTAGGGCCATTTTTATACAAAGAACAGTTATTCCACAAAAAAAACCAGTTTAAAAATAGCCAATAAGGCGAAGAACAGAAAAGCCCTCTCAAATTCAAATAATGTTGGTGGGCTTTTTTCAGTATTTGAACAGCCTTGTTTGGAATTTTGTATGTAATTACAAATAGTGAGTCCTAAAAAAAGAGTAACATCATGTGTGTCATTTAGATGGATAATGTTGCCACTAATCCTCGAGAGAAAAATTTATATAGCTAACCTTCCTTTTTACATTCATTTTGTTCTTTTTTATTAACTTGAGTTTGATTTTTGAAAACTGTGAGTCAGAAGTCCCCTTCCACATAAATATTAGCACATGAGGATTAACCATGTCTCCACTAGAGTCAGCAGTGAAGCTGATATTGAAGATACTGATCTAGTGAGGCACTTAAAATACTCGCTTAATCACTTTGCTGAAAAGATTACTACTGGCTTCAGTAAAATGCTCTTTTTGCCATATAATGGAACCTGATAATCTTGAAGTGCTGGTTAGACAAGCTGGAAAGTAATGGAGAACACCAATGTTCCAACTACCTCACCCCTCTGCAGTGGGGCTCTGCGAGGGTAAGAGCTCCCAGGCATTTCCTCGTGAGAGCCCGCAGAGCAGGGTGCTGGTATTTACCGAGTTGTCAATGTTGGCATATGGCAGATTTCTACAGTAGGCAAATGTAAGGAAAAGAGATACACATGCAAAGAGATTGCACATGCAATCCTGCATGAATTTATGTAACTCATGTATAAGATTGGATACATACACTTCTTATACCTTGAAACCTAGAAACTGAGGAAGTGATAAATCTTTTGGTAGAAAGCAGAAGACAGTAGATAAAAAAAAAAAAAAAGAGTACAAAGTATATGATTAAGTCTTTGTAATTTCGTATTTCACCTGAGACATGAAAAAACTCATCAATCTCAGAGTCTCACACATACTAACACGTTCCATGATGTTTATAGAGTGTGCTCCTTAAACACTGACAGGTATCTGGACATAGCTTACAGAACAGACAAATAGACCAGACAGACTAGTATAGAACATAAGCACATTTCTGCTAGGGGGAAAAATCACACATAAAAATCTGAAATTGAGAACAAAATGTCAAAAGTAGAATCAAGATGTAGAGATGTGAGTCTCCTACCAGTATGGCATGATAAATAGTTACAGATTAATAAATGTATGTAACTGATACATCTTTCTTAATTGATCCTTCCTCATACATGGGCAAATATGGATGTATATTTTATATACATATATATTTATATGCATAACTACGACAGTTAATCCCTATTCAGTAAGGACATATGTGTATACACTGTCTCCTTCTACATTTTCATGGTACTAATTTGTACTATCACAAAACATATCTTATACTTGGCTTTACTAGTGAAAAATGCCACTTTAGTACTGAAAAATAAGCCAACATTTAGGCAGATACATTTCTTCAGCAGTTACTTTAAAATGGGTATTTTTTTATTTTGTATTGTTAAAAACAGCCTTGGTCAATCAAACACAGTTCGCTTGTCACTGAGTCTTGATTGCTTCCATGACAACAATGCTATTTCATAGCAAGAATATCCTCATATATAATTAAGATACAGGATGCTATATGCTTGTTTATATTGAATTTAAAAGACAACTTGAAGAACTCATTATGTTTCTTCAGTTGCGGTCTCTGAACAGTACTGTTAAATCATAAATATTAAGAATTAAGGTAACTTAATGTTCTGTTCTGTAACGGAGCTGTGTGCATAACTGCTGTTAAAGCTTTAGACTTTTCCATTTAAACAGCATTTAATATGACTGACACATTATTTGGAAACTGCAAGTCATGAAAATCTAATAATCAACAAAAATAATTAAAATAATGGATCAAAAAAAAGGAGAAAAAACCTAATCCATGCATAAAAATACAAGTTCATTCAAAAACGTAGTCTCTACCATGGTATACACCCAGTATTTCCTACGGCATTGCAGAATACCTTCAAACAGACAGACACAATACAGTCCCCGCATGTGCCGCATGCAGACTCTGCTGCCAGTTAACAATCTACAGCAAGACATGGGCTTCTCCTGAGGCTTCCTATTGGAAGAATTTAATTCATACTCAAAGTAACAATTCTTTTTGTACTTCAGTAGTTATGCGACGATACCAAGGACTGTGACACAGAAAAATCTGGAGTTCAAAAGTAAAATCATTTAATGAATGCATAGCACATGCCTTATTCATTATGCTGAATCCAGCCCTGGAGTTGGGCAATGCATACACTAATTCTCTATTAGAAATGTGATTCTACATTCCTCATTTAGAAAATAGCATTAAAAAATCAAGATGTTTGGCTAAAAAAGCTTTCATACCATTTTGAACTTTCCTAGTATGTTTTTAAAAGCACGAGATAATCCTTTTTCTCAGCTATTGTGTTTTATTCTGTTGAGGGTTGCTGGCTGTAAAACATTGTACCTCCCTTTAAACTTTTCCATATAACTTGATTAGACAGCAGTAATCTCTAATGCTTTCATGTGCAAATTTAGGAGTGACCCGGAACAAACGAGTTTCCTTCATTGCCATAGCAACCAGGACGATGGAAGAATGCCACTCACCAGGCAATGCAAGGCAAATTTCATCCCTTTGATGTTAATTAACAAATTGCTTTCAGAAAAGTCAATGCATTTTTCTTCTTTAAATGTTTGTGATAAATTTTTAATATGTCTGAAAA
This sequence comes from Chroicocephalus ridibundus, assembly GCF_963924245.1. Classification (NCBI taxonomy): domain Eukaryota; kingdom Metazoa; phylum Chordata; class Aves; order Charadriiformes; family Laridae; genus Chroicocephalus; species Chroicocephalus ridibundus. The sequence goes on from NC_086294.1 coordinate 6,619,367, forward strand.
TGAAAGAGAAATACAGAAACATTGGCTACTGACAGGTGAAGCACAGACAACCACCCTGGCAGATAAGCCACGCTCCGGTGCGACAGCAGCGACGCACCCAAGGAAGGGTTTGCATCAACTGGCTGCTCATCAGTCACCTTGGGTGAATCTTGAGACTTGGAGTGAAGGACCGATGCCTCCAGCTAGTTCAAACCATTTCTAATGCACGCTGTGATGTGGGCCCTACTGTAAGAAAGTGGTCCATCCATTTTGAGGTTCTTGCATGAAAAAGTAATAGGATAACACACACACACACAAATCTGTAAGAATGAGGTTATAACCATATCCTAACTCATTTTAATATATTTAACATGGAAACCGCTTCTCACATACACATTTTGTTTGCATAGTTCTTAGGCTACTTGTTACTCCTCTTCCTCTTTCCCCTTTTATCTTAATGCTTTACAAGAGTTATCAGTTCTTATTACAAATTCCTTTAGGGACTACTGAATTGTTCCTAATTTTGCTGATAAGAGAAGGCTTGAAAGTTGTCAGACAGCCAAAACCCACCAAGAAACTCCATCAGATTTCCTGCTATGAAGGAGTATGCCAATTCACTGGTTAAGATGCTTAACTCAGACTCTTAGACAGAGAATGTCTTTTCCCTTGTGTCCCTGGCTTTTCAGGTCATCTAGGACTAGCCATCTGGGCTACAACTTCACTACAGAGGTGACCAGTAGAGCTAAGTTCAAGTGAAACAACCACACTGCAAACTAATACCCTACACAAATTGATTTGATTGCTATACTGTATGTTCTTACTGGACTCTCTTAATTTGATCTGTATCTTCTATTTCCTGATACAACCACTTTCTTAAATAAGGTTTTTGCTTGCAGAGAAGCTTTCAGTTAGAGGCGACACTCTAACTTGCGTTAACTTCAGCAAAGAAAGGTCAGACTCTCTTCTATTCCTATGCATTCAATAGGGATAGCAGAACCTCACAGGAAGTTCAGGCACTGAACAGGTTACCCAGAGGGGTTGTGCAGTCCCTGTCCTTGGAGGTTTTCAAGACCAGACGGGAGAAAGCTCTGAGCAACCTGGGCTGACCTTAGAGCTGCCCCTGCTCTAACCAGGAGATTCGGACTTGCGACCTCCTCAGGTCCTTTCCAGCCTAAAATATCCTATGATGCTATTATTCGATGTTGTGAAGACGGACACAAAAAACCCTATGATGCCAGATATTAACAAGAAGCAAGTTTAAGAAATCCATGTTTTTGATGGCATATACTGCCTCAATATACCTCTACCTGCAGCTGAACTTAGAACAATGCTCTGATTGGACACTAAAATGCAAGTTTCTAATCCTCAGCAATAATAAAGTTATACCAGAAAAACCTTCCCTTCCCTGAAACTTACAGATTCCCCTACTCCAGTCCTATTTTGCACCTCCTCATCAGTTAGGAATTGTGTCATAAACTCTACAATGTTGTTCTACATTGCATTACAGTGAGAGATTCTCCCTACCCATCAATTAAAAAAAAAAAATCACAGAATAATTTTCACTTGTCCTATATTTCTGTATGATCTTATTTAACAGGCTTGCTTTTCAGCACAGCAGGAAAAGTCCATTAGAAGACTAAAATGCAGGAATCCCACCAGAGTATAATAAAAGACCTCACAGAAGGTAAAAAGTCACCTCCTTACTGCTCTTTGCTTTAACTATTGAAAACAAAAACTTAAACATAAATCTGCATAGCTGTAATACCAGAGAAGTAAACCTGATGTGCTCTCTGGTGACTTATTTATATCTCACCCTAATTCACCCTCACATTAGCTACACTTACCTACGCAGAATATAATTTTACATTCCAAGTCTGTATCCAGTGCACTGCCAGATACTGGCCCGTAACTCTCCTTCGAGCCGGGCAGATGGTAAGGGTGAATGATGACAAGATAAATATCCTACCTTGTACAAGACAATGGACTGAAAAAAACTGGGATATTTGAAGATGCATGAGAACTCTTTGTGCCCAATTCAGTGGAAAGAGAAATGTCGAAGTAAAAAGCTTAAGCCAAATTTAAAAATAATTTTCTAAATCAGAAATTTTAAGATATTAAAAATGAGTTTAAAGAGATTCAGTTTGACTCTGTATCTTGAAAAACACTTAGATTTTAATTCAGTATCTAAAATTCAAATCCTCTTTGTATACAGTGATATGAAAAGCACTTCCTTCAACCAGACTTATATTATTTCCTATAGAGAATAGCACAGTTTCAGAGACTCTAAATGTGTTGACTTCATTTACTCAATTTTTTCTGTCTTAATATTTCCTTTTCTTTTTAGTTACCTTTTTATGTTTGGGTTTGTTTTGTTTTGTTTTGTTTTTTAATGTACAAACCTATAACAGAACAATTGTATTGTGACAAGATCTCCGGTCAAACAGCTTTAATGGTTTTCTACCAGGCAGGTTTTCAGCATTGTCTTTCCATGCTGATTTACATCCAGGGACCTGTTTTCTAAAAGATACATAGTTTCAGAAAAATATGACTCCACATATGAAAGTTGGGATTTTTTTAGCCATCTGAGGTGTCACTCCCATCTGCCAATTAGCAAGTGGGGTGGGGTGGGAGGGAGCAATCACGTTTTCTTCGAAAAACATGAAAATATGCATATGCAATACAGTAAATAAAATTAAAATAAACATGAGATTTTGAATTCTGTTTACTGGAAGTGGCTGGCTTAACTGTGCAACTGCTCAGCCTTGTATGTGAGTCATGCTAATGTATGAATTCATTCAATACAGTATGATTATTTTGCCAAGCAATATATTAGAAAACTCTCACCAGAACTTCCCAGAGCAGCCAGTCATACAAATTCATATCTCAGAGTGAAAAGAGAAATCAGACTGTAGTCTAATATGGAGCTACATCAGGATCCTTCCCATTATCCTAAATATAAACTAGTGTATATAATCTTTGTATGATTACTTTCTAAATTAGCATACTAAACCAAAATGACTATCAGAATTTATTGGGAAATAAATAAATAAACATTGAGAGATAAACTGGAGTTTGAGAAAAATACAGTACACTAGATGACTCCCTGAGAGTTAATCTGTATGTTCCTTATGTATTTTCAAGATATTTTTGTTACAGGTGTTACAAGAAAAAAGTTAAATTTTATATATACTATATATAATATATTGCATTTGCTACAGACGTAAAAGTACCTAAGTACTTTTACAATCATTAAGATGTAAAACTTTTTAAAGGGTCTGCCAGCAATGGAGGTGGTGCGTATTTAAGAAGACACAGAAGTGGCTATTAAGTAAAATACTGAAATACTGTTTATGACGAGCCATTGTTAGAACAATGTCTTATTTTGCACATCTATAATTTGCTATCTGTAAGATGCAAATTAACTCCAAAGTACTAGGAAAAAAATCAAGTGTCTGAAAGGACCCGATCATTTTAAGCTGGTCATTTAAACGAAAGAGGATGTATATATATTTGCTGCATACTTCAGTTTACATATGTAAGCAGATAGAAGTACATGCCTACCACCGAGGTTACTGAATGACCACAAAGGCTAAGAGCAAAACTTTTCAGAATAATCAGAAAGTTTCATATATTTATTTCAGTTCTCATTCTTTGTTACCATGAATGAAATAAAATAAAAAAAAAAACAGAATCATGCTGGAATATTAGTATTTCCGTCTACTGATAGTATTTATTATTGCTGGTACACAAAAAAGATTAAAGATAGTAACAGTAGTTTAGTAGTGGTTTAGTGTCTTGTAAGGAACTGAGCCAAATTCATGTTGGCAGACAGAGTAAATTAGTAGACTTAAAGATTCGTAAAGATATTTCAAGCCTAACGAAGGAGGAATTTCCACAGCTATTTTGCACAAGGATCTGGATTCTGTCATCTTCAGGGGGAAAAAAGAAAGGAAAAGACAGAAAGCTTGGGCAAATTTTCTTTCTCACACTGAGGAGAAACTTACAGTGTTAAATATTGAGGAGGATAACAGTTCTTGGTGGCGGCACTAAAATTAAGCAAATGTGACTTCAAAGCAAAGAACTTTGCACACATACACTTTATTAATTGGTTATTTCAAAAGCAGCTCCTCAGACTGCTGTGTATTTGGGAGGTGCTTTGCAGAGCAGCGCCATACACCACCTGACACAACAGAAGAGGTAGCGGTCACGGGAAAAAAAACCTCTACTAAAAAGACAAAGGGGGAAATCCAGGTTGCACAAGTACAACACTCATTAATAAATCTTAAGAATGTTTGGAGAAAGCACACATATCCCAAATACATAAACAGGCCTCTGAAAACCAGGGAAACAATTCTGGCTAACAAAGAAACCCACACGCAGCCAAGAAGAGAGGCGCCTTCGTTTGCGATTAGCAACCGAGCTGTGCAATTTCATATTTTCCCATTATGTTTCCTATTGAGACTCTCTATATGCGCTCTATAGTTTACAGCAGAAGGCTGAGGAAAGGAGACTCTCTGTTGACAAAAGAGCAAAAAGAGAAGAAAAGAAGTTGTAATTTTTCCTGCTTGATGGTTGAGCAATCACCAGGACACCTTTCCCTTATTAAACAACAAAAGGGAAATGTGAATATGTAATGTTTATTGGTATTTTCTGTGCTTGGCAAGAAGTAGTTTGCTTCTGCAACTGTGATGTGAAAAATCTCTTCATGCTGGATGGCTTTAGTCTATTGGCACCCTGATGAGCACTAAGAAAGAATCAGAGAAAGACCTGACATCAAATTGGCTGCCAACAACACCCTCACTTTACTATAGTACAAAACCGAGGAAAACAAGGATATGCATGAACAGTATGGGTTTCTTTTTCTGTGCTTGGTATCAAGTAAGTTGTTAATATGTTTGTGATATGAAAACATTTCACATGTACATCAGTGCTTCCAGGCACCCAGTTGAGACCATAGCAACAATAGATTTCACTGCATTACTGCAGGAAGAGACTTTCCTCCTTTGCTTGTTCTAAGTCCGTTTTAAAGCAAAATCAGTGACCACTTGTCTATACATCAGCGCGCTTGTTTTCTCTCCACGCACACCATCAGCCCAGTTCAGAAATACAGCAGAACTTGCATATTCCTGACTACATCAGACAGAACAGGAGGTGTAGTACCCTTTGCAGTAATAACTAACAATTCAAATATTTTGTTGGCTTAATTTTATACCCTTTTAATGTCTTTATTCAGCCTGTCATAATGCACAGCATTGTGTCTAACTTAGAGCATAGGATAATATAAAATAAACATTCTGATGAGGAGATGGTGAGATAAAGACAGCTGCTTTTCATTAAAAAAAAAAAAACAAACAGAGCATAAACATCACTAGTTTTCTGCAAAGCCTTACTTTTATAAAGCATTCCCTATGAGTTTAGCCAGGTAAGTACACTATGTGCTACTTTCACCGCACCAGCTCTAAACAATTCAATAGATAATTACTTATCATAACTGTGCTAGAGATGCATTCAGAGACGAAGCAACAGAGAAAAAAATACCTCAATTATTGATGTAAGAGTTGTGCATTCAATCCTGCCTTATGCTAGCTATTTACATTCTTATTTAAAGGATTCATATTTTACTGTGAATCTTTTTGACTGCCTATTCAATATACAGCAAACGATATTCTATTTAAAAGAAACTTCTACTTAATTCATAAAGAAGTATTTATTTAATAAAAAAAACTTCAGGAACCTAACAAATAAAATATAATACTCTAATTATAACACCAGTCATACTATGTCTATTAATACATTCTGTCCAATGTTTAGCAAATACAATTATGACCATAAATACATACTTTAGCTTGAAGATGTACTGTCAGTGAGATATATTTTCATTAAATATATTTCTTAAATGTTAAAAAAAGTCAAAACACTAAAACTACAGTAATTCTAAAATTCTGTATTTTTCCTCAGATGCACTTACTTCATTTTTGCTTATAGCTCTGCTCACGTTCTATCTGAGTCACAGCACAACACTATGCTGTGCTGCAGACAGTATCAGAAAATACCCCAAGAGGCTTTTGTCGTTTCTTTTCATTTTTTAAATTCATTTTTTCTTTTTATTTCAAGATTTTCCTCTTAATACTTTGACACTTTCAAAATATAGCACAAAGACTGTTTGCTTATCAGTGTCACATTGAGCTTAAAAAACAATTTTGCATATTTGTCTATTCAATAATCACAGCAAAATATATTTAAGCACAATAAGTTAAATCATTTAGAATCTAGCAAAGAGCTCTCGTCGTCAGGCAGGCTAACACAAAACTTCACTCATGATAATCTTCCAGTAGCTGAGAAATTATAAAATGTACTGTACAAAGCACTTATCTGTTTTACAAGCCGAGTTTTCCCAAGTGTGTAAATGCACGCCTTCCATGAACTGCGTTTCAAACACACGTATTTCCCAGGTTTTAAATAACTACATTTTCCTGTAATGACAATATGATCCTAATAACTATTTTCCAACTTATATTTAAGGAACTATTTTTCAGTAATAATAGCATTACCTTACTGGTGTTGATTTTAGGATACCAAACAACAGGATTTTCTTTTTTTGCCTTTATTAAAAATAAATTTTAAAAAAAAGAGTCACATTTATTTGGCATACCCTAAGTCTTGTGTGATTTTAGGTTCCGGTGTATTATCAGCATCAACCGCTACTTATTCACTGCTTAGCTGGTATAATAAATCAATTTCTTATTTAATATTTTAGTGGCCAGCAAGGAAACTTCAGAATATTGAGCGTTATATGTGACATTCAGCCAGGCAATTCCTATATTGTTTGATAAGATTTGATTCTCTTTTCAAAGCAAACTGGGGCTACAAATGCTTTTTTACACCTCCACTCACTTACAGGTTGCGAAAGTCTTAAGTGTCCTTAGGATATCCTCTTTTTACTGTCCTAAATAAAAAAAAAAAAAAGAAAAAAAAAAGATTAAACGAGAGTGATGTCAACGCATTACAATGTCAAAGTCCTGTTTCATGTTGGTCAAGATGGCTCATCTCACAGTCTTTTCTCACTTTGATGTAGGGGAAGTATGATTGTGCTGTAGTCTCTGAAGTTCTTTCCCTTGTCAAGTATTTTGAATTTTATGATAATAAAATGAGGAGGGGGAGCAATGAGGTTCAAAGACCCAAACAGCATACAGGAATGCTTCTATAAAACTAAATAAGCTGTCTCTAAAGATTATAAGCAGAGAGCTACACAATAAGGAAGCAGATATTTGATTTCATTTTAAATGTTAAATGAAAATCCTCTATTTCAGCACTTGGACTTACAAACAAGACATCTTAAAAGAGAAATACACAATCAAGCAAAAAAGCCCATATCTGACTACTTTACATAATCAGGGTTTATAATTACAAAGGTTTCTTTTTCTGCTTTTATTTTAAAGCAACTTCCTAAAAATTATCTGCCCTCACTGTCATTGTTCACTGTCAGACTGGAAAAGTTATGTGAAGTGTAAGCATTGACAGGGATATTAATCTGTAGAAGGTTTTGTTTTAATGCAACAAAATCCTTTTAATTTCGCTTTCGAAATAAAGTGGGAAAGCAAAGACACATAAAATGCTCGCTACTAATATTTCATGCCAAGATAGCAGATAGTCCTTATCTTCAGGCCACCCTGGCCTCACAGTCACCCATTCTGTCTCCATGGAAATTGCTATCTGCGCGACAACATGTAAGTCACATATCTAATATCACATACAGATTGCAGATATATGAGACCTCTTGCTTTTACCTCTTCAAAAAAAAAAAGGTATTACTACAATCACTCCCCAAATATTCAATAACATTAGTCAAAAAATGGTATATTGCTGGCAGAAAATTTGACGAACAGCAAACAGACCAAATTCAAAAACTTCCTGTTCTGGAATCCAGCTCCCCTTATGTGACACAAGTGCCCATACAAGTCACAGGAAAAGAGCCGAATGTCTACAGCCACAATTTATGGTATCGGCAAACACGAATAACAGATGAATCCAATTGGAGCAACAAATGATTGAACATTCCCCCGCCCCCGTATTTCAGAGAACATTTGCAAGGGATGACAGTTTCTCCACACACAGACGACAGAAAAATGCCAGAGGCTTTTTCAGGACCTCCAGCAGAACCATACAAAGAAGCAAGACCGCAGGTGGCTCCTGACACCATTTCCATGGACCCCGCAGCCCCACTGGGCAGCAAGGAACAAACCGAGCGACCCTCCGCAGGGCTCCCTGGTGCTCACTGCAGAGCACGTACGGTTCTGGGATTGCTAATGGCCAAGGTGGGAGCTACTGGACAAGGGCATAAGGACATATAAACTCATGAGGTCATACAAGGCCAGAGCTGGGAATCCTACACATACCAAAGTCAGAGAAACGCAAAAGTAATAGAAAAATTAAGGTTACAAGGTCCCCTTGACATCATCTATTAACACCTCCTTTTAAAAGAAGGGCTAAGTTGTCTCATAGTCAACTTCCTTTCCACTAGGATCCCCAGATGCTCCTAGGGGACACCCCTCCTTGCCTTTTACCAAGTTGGGAGTAACACTTGCTTTTTCCTGCAATGAAAAACCTTCCCCATTCGCCACAGCCTTTCAAGGACAAGCAAACAGCAGCCTCACAATGACTTGGGCCAACTCCCTCCACACCTCTGACTGCATGCCATCCACTCCCAAGCTGCACTGTACAGCTGAAGATCTATTGTATCACTTACAGAAAGGATTTGGCACACATATAACTGTGTGCTGTGTTAACATAACACATAATCCCAGGTAGGTTCACAAATAGAATGCCAGGCAGACAGAAATGATTGCTGAGAAGAGGACACAAGACTGAGATGTCACTAGAGGCAGCCTGGAAGAGGTTTTTTTTTTTTCTTCCTCTGTTATTTGGACAGGGAGCATAAAGTCTCCCATCTACAAGGAGAATCACTACTACGGGATATGACAATACGCGGCCTCTACAGTTGGACGAGATGAATGCAAACACTCTTAGCCAGAGATTTTGATGATAGGAAGGAGGAGAAAGAGTCATGCGTGTGATACAGGCGTTTCAATAGAAACTATGAAAGACTGCAGTCATTGATACCGTATGAATATATACCCATATATTCCATATATAAATATACAGTAATTATGTATGTTACGTATACGCTATAAACTCAGGATGTTTACATCACCTTTTATAGAAATAGGGCGAAGCAAATTACACATCATTCCTCTTGTGCTCTGCTGATCAATGGGGGGATTTGCCTGCAGAGTGCGAACCCCTCCTGCACGGCAGACTTCCCCAGGGCCCCGGCGGTGAGGAGTGCCTGCAGAAATGCCTCATTCTCCTGTTGTTGAACATGCCCTCTCATTCTCAGAAGGGCCAGCTACCTTTTTGAGCTGCTGCTATGCTTCTCCCATCGCTTGATGCGCAGCTGCTTTAGGCTTTGATGGACCATTTTAACAGAGACAGCCTAAGGGGTCATAAGAATCATGTGCTTGGTTGCATAAGCTTCCCCCAAAGGATGGACAGATTTTAAATCCTCCAGCACATCACGAAAACTGGAAAGGGCGCAAGTAGTGATTTAACTATCTGGAGGAATTTTCACAGAGCAAATGACACATGTAATATTCTGAAAGGAAAATCCTACCTGCATTCTGCTGCTGTCTGCTTTCCCATTCTAAAATGAGAACCTGAACTTAACTGAGATGATTGTTTAACAAACAAAATGTAGAAATATTCTAGATCCAAAAATATCCTGCTTGCAGGGATTAAAAAGAAAAAAGGAAGGATAACAACAATAAGAATGTGGGCTTATAAGAGTCCATTGAAATTTCTGTTTTATCTGCTCTCTTGTTTGAAAAAAGCATTATGCATTCCCAGCCATGATTTTTTGATGTTTCCTCATAGAAAGGATTATATAATTGTGTACAAGTTATTATCAATGACACCACTATGCTATGGAACCACTGACAGTTTAAACTTAATTACGGATGGCAGCTTATGAAATAATTATAAAGAAAAGATTGGACGGCAACCACAGTGACTTCATGCCTCCTCTTCACGTGTGTTTAGCACAATATTGTTGAGTCCCTCAACTTTAAAAAATAATGCGAGTTATCAATCAGATAGTACCGTTGCAGACTGGGAGGTTCACTTACTGTTGTAGGAAATGATACCATGTAATGTTTGCCCCTCAAAGTCCACGTCTTTGCAGAACACGTCCCTGCAGCCTGTAAAGCTGGCTGTTGGCCATGTAACGACCACTGCCAAAATAAGTACTAATTAGCAAGCCAGGTTCACAGGCTGTTCAGTCAGGGCCATATACCATATTGAACAATGGATTTCCAGAGCAGCAGAAGATTCCCTTGGGCCTAAAGATCTGAATTGAAAAAGCGGAATTTGACTACAAGGATCTTACACCTGCTTGATTTCATTCTATGGCATTCATTTCCAGCCCCAGTGAAATTCCCTCCCCTCCATGAACTCACTAATTAAATTGCCAATGGCTTTGATACTGATGCTGCCTCACTCCAGGGAGAATTTTGCCTGGCTCTCCAGAGATTATTTTAATGTGTTCCATCTTAAATTGGTAGGCACTTTTTAACCTGTTCCTTCCTGATTCCATCTCACCTTTATGTTACTACTGTCAGTACATTAAGCCTGGAACTATTATCTTTTTAGTAAAGGGCTAACACAAAGTAGCTATTAAGCTCTTCAGCTTTCTATGTAGCTTTTTTTTTTTCTTCCATCCTCTTAAGCAGAGGACTCAATTCCTTTTGTTATTCCCTGGCTTCTTATGCATTTTAATATCATGCTCTTTCCAGTCACAAGTGGTGTTCCCCAGTTTTGGGCCCCTCACTACAGGAGGGACATTGAGGTGCTTGAGTGTGTCCAGAGAAGGGCAACAAAGCTGGTGAGGGGTCTGGAGGACGAGTCTTCTGAGGAGCAGCTGAGGGAGCGGGGGTGTTCAGCCTGGAGAAAAGGAGGCTGAGGGGAGACCTTATCGCTCTCTACAGCTACCTGAAAGGAGGGTGTAGCGAGGTGGGGGTTGGTCTCTTCTCCCAAGTAACACGCAATAGGACAAGAGGAAACGGCCTCAAGTTGTGCCAGGGGAGGTTTAGATTGGACCTTAGGAAAAATTTTTTCATCGAAAGGGTTGTCAAGCATGGGAAAAGGCTGCCCAGGGAAGTGGTTGAGTCGTATAGATGCGGCACTTAGGGTCATGGTTCACTGGTAGACTTGGTAGTGCTAGGTTAACAGTTGGACTGCATGATCTTAAAGGTCTCTTCCAACCTAAACAATTCTATGATTCTGCCTTTTACTTGGTTTGCTAACGGTACCTCATTTGGCGCCTTTACCTTTCTGACTTTTTCTTCAGATTCATCCCCTCCACCCAATCCCCCCTCCTGTAATTTTACTTGTCTTCTTCGGCAGCTACAGGTTTTATTTTTCCAAAGATGCCGAAGAATTTTGGGGGGCTTTTTGTTTTTTTGTTTTGTTTTGGGTTTTTTTGTTTGTTTGTTTGGCAGATGAGGAGTATTTAAGTACAGTATGCTGGTTCTGTGTAACCCTTATCCTAAATAAAGCTTCTTTCCTTTTTTTCACTGAAGCTGTCTAAGCTCTTTGTGGTGAACAGCATTAATTACAAATGTATCCCTCTTTTGTCACCCTCTCATAAACTGCTTATGGTTCTCCAAACTATAGGATGCTCGCTGTTTCAATAGCCAGCTGAAATAGCCAAATTATTTATTAAATAATAAATAATCTAAAGGTAAAGGCTGCAGTACACTTTCAGTTTAGTAACTATGCTAAAATTCAGGGCACTTTGAGGATGAATAGACATTTTTCATCAAACATGAGAAGTTTTTGGGAACACCTGTACATTAACATCCACGCAGCAATATTTTGCAATTTGTCTTTCAGACAGAATTTGTGAATTAATCATTAGCTTTTCACTAGGTACTCAGCTCTTCAGTGGCACGTTGTACCTTAATAATTGTGTTGCCCGTAGAACTGGTCAACAGAGGCTGATTAACAAGTCTTTGTATCATATTACCATATAGAATAATTCAAACTGGAAAGAACCTCTGGAAATAATCTGCTCCAGACCCTCACTGAAAGCAGGGCTACCCTCAAGGTTAAAGTCGAGCTCAATATAAGGTAACGTGATCCTTCATGACTTCAAGGTCCTGTGTGAATGAAACATCTATGCAAACGCTGCTATGCTATTGAAAAAGGCAAGCTGAATAAAGAAAATAACTGGTGACATCTAATACATCACTTACTTATTCCCACTCTTTGATAAGTTGGACAGCTATAATGCATACACAGTTGCTTTAGAGTATCTTTCTAGACCAATATACCGTGGCTTCAGAAGGAGAATTTTCCAAAACACTTTCCATGTGCCTACTATTGCTGAGGTTTTCTTCAATAGCTGAAGATCACACCCACTCCTCTAACTAGAAATGCTTTTAGAGTGAAACCTAAGGGAGGGGTCTGCTTTTTTTAAGGAAAAGCGTGCAATAGTTGTTTACTTATTCATCCACAAATGCAATTTTCACATTTTCCACGAATTACAGAATCTTAAGAAAATTCTATAGAGTTCTCTTTATAATCTGTTCTTGTTTAGAAATCTTTCTGTTTCTTGAAAGTGTAGTTATACTTTTATTTAACAGTATTTGTAATACATTCTGTATTTTCAAGTATATTAGACCACACCTTCTAAACTCCCAAACTGCTCTCATCAGTCAGAATGCCTGATGTATACTGAGAATTGAATACTTTGCTCAAAGAATATTAAAAAAATATATATATTTAAAATGTCATGTCTTACAGAAAAGATGAAGACCACCAAATTTTCAAATCATATCATACAGAAGTCTAAAATATTAACACCACTGTGTTATGATAGCTAATATTGTAGTTAGGAGTTTACATATAACGTGACTGTGATCTGAAAGATGTGTAGCTTAACATTAGAAACACAAAATGTACATCATAGGATGACAAAACACAAAATGAATCACATACAGTTTAAGGGACTGATTTTCCTCTATGTTACAGTCATATAAATCAGGAGCAATTCTGTGAAATCAGTGGAGATACAGACTGTGTGAAATTAATCAAGTCCCACATTTCTTTAATCTACTCAGGATTTCTTTTCCCTGTTAGCAGACTTGCCCTCCATTCTCCCCAAACAGAAGGGACAGAGCAGAAAATTATCACCTATTGGTGATAATGGTGATTAAGAGTATCCCCTGTCATACCAACTATTTAAAATGTTTTAATGTAATCCTTCATAAGTCACTACATATAATTAACAGATGGAGAGAAGAAAAATTACAGGCAAAACGCTGAGCAGAAATAGGTATGCAAACCCACTGCTGAACTTGTTTGACACAATCCGACATTTCTTGGTAAAAGAACAAAGCAATTCCAAAAAGACTTGGCGAGACAACTTCTGTGAATGCAGGCAAAGTAATCACTCAAGAATGTATCAAAAAGAAGAGGAAGGTGCCTCTTAGAATAAAGCAAGAATAAGTCCACGAGAGATGCCTTATGACTAAATCATGTGCTTTTTCCCTATTCTGGGAGCTCTGCTGGGTCCTTAGACTCATCACAGCCTCCTCAGCCAAGCTCAAGTACAACTGGACATAAAAGATACATTATACCTAAACCAGTTAGCAGTTTAAAAACTACACATTTTTCGCAATAATAAAAATGCAAGATTTATCTTTTTTTTATGCTTTGATGTCTGCAACATGTAGAACTGGAATAAAAGATATCGATCACGCTTACAGGGCTGTTAAAGAACTAGAATCTTTAGGTTTAAAATATGTAGACCAATCATTGGTGTCCCTGCCCATGGCGGGGGGGTTGGAACTAGATGATCTTTAAGGTCCCTTCTAATCCAAACCATTCTATGATTCAAACTTCTCCCATACCATTAACGAAAGCTGCGTCAGCGCTTTCTGTCAGTCCAGCTCCTTAGCCATACAGAGTGATTTACTGGTCTGGGTCGCTATGAAAATCTGATCTTTCTTGCCTCAGTTTTTGCTTTAACCAAAATAAACTGTTATCAGAAGTTGCTACAGAAATTCAGTGAATAGCATATTTCTCCTGGAAAGAACACTGAACTGATGTCCTAACAGAGTATTAGAGATATTTGTTATTAGAGATTACATCTTGTGTAGGAGTTGCAAAAAGTGGCAATGTTAACATTGCTGTAATTAAAAAATTCAGCCTCATCTCCTTTCCTTTGCTGCAGAAAAGCTAGCCTGCTACTCACGGCATCCAGTTAAATCCTACTGACAGATCCTCCACTTTACTTTTCCTTCTAAATTGCCATGTTACTGCTGTTAAATAGTGGACAACTTGCCCTCTCTTTATTTGAACATCCTATAGAAGACAATGGGAAAAGGTAAAATATTAAACCTATAGAAATTATTTCTAAAACTTTAATAAATTGCTTTAGCAATATTACAGAAATACGTTTTGTGGTTTAAAATGTTAAAAATACTATTTCCTTTGCTTCCTATAGTTGTTAGAAACATTTCTATGAAATGCATTTTCTACTCAAATTTGATTAAGAAGTATTAATTTCTATAGGACTGTATTACAAAATTGCAACACACCGAATTTCAGCAACGCTGAAGCAGTTCCTGCATGTACTGACAGTACCTGATCTTGTCTGGCAGGCAGGGAAGCTGGAGGACACTTGTAACCTTTTCTGTAGATACACACATTCAAGTAGTTTTTTCAGGGAATGGAAATAATCTCTGCACACAAGCCTGCATTAGCCTAGCACTGATAGTAGTACTAACTTCTCCAGCCTGGTCTCACATATCAGGAAACATAACCTGTACACTTTTCTAAGGTGTAGCAAGAGCTATGCTCCCTGTTGCTCTATTTGGAGGCCCGCTGAAGCTGCCTTGGCACCCTGTGCCACGGGAGACCTCTCTGGGCTCAGTAAGGCTCTCCTTAACCTCTCCCAGGGCCACAGGTCAGCGGCACAACTGAGATCACGTTGTTCAGAAATTGTAAACGATCTGTGGCCAAATTTACATTACATTTGCACTTGGTTGCATGTGGATGGTGAACAAGTAGACAATTGTCAAGTGTCTGACCTTACTTGTATTTTTCATTCTTGCTTTCTTTCTTTGAAACAGATATCCTCCCAGTAGACAACATCCAAATCCCTCTCCTAAACAAGAATTTCAGTCTTTGAAAGAATAAGCTCGTCTGCTGGCGTACCATCCCTTAATCAGGCCCTTCCAGCGGCACCTTAACTTCCCCATGTGCTGCTAGCAAGTACCAGCTTGTCAAGTTCAGCTCCTGGGCTGTGTCCAAAAGCAAGACCTTACAGTTGGGGTTGTGATACTTCTATAAACTGGAAACTAGGGCAGAGCAGTTTGAGTACCTCACTGCTGACAACTATACACATTAAGCACACATGCAAAAAGTCTTTTTTTGTCTCCTTGGATTGGTTTGAACTCTGCTCTCAGAAGTGACAGAAGATGAGTTAATCTTTCTCTCATCCGACTTTGTGCCAGTT
This sequence comes from Chroicocephalus ridibundus, assembly GCF_963924245.1. NCBI lineage: Eukaryota > Metazoa > Chordata > Aves > Charadriiformes > Laridae > Chroicocephalus > Chroicocephalus ridibundus. The sequence continues at coordinate 6,634,923 of NC_086294.1, forward strand.
TCACTGGCCCATTCTTACACAGTGAGGTTTAATAGAAACAGATTCGCTGTACTTTTTAAAGGTACATTCCCATTCTCTGTTCATTTTAGTTACTTCACTTGCGAAAGGGGATTATAAAGCTGGAGAGGGAAGAGTAGGAATCAAAAAGGAAAAGAGATTAATATAGTGCCTTTCCTCTACAGGAGCTCTGCCTTGAAGGTTGCCACATACCCATTTCTTGATGTAACATTGTAAGATGATTTGACCCAACACACCACATTATTTATAAATTATACTGAATATGCACTATGATACATTTGAAAAGACGCCATTAAAGGAACTTCACACACTGAGAGGGTGTATAGGCTTTTTGATCAGAAAAAGAGGACATTAGGATTAAAAAAAAAAGTCTCAAATCTTAGTTGGAGAAGTCAAAAATTTTAGTTCGCTTATTAATAAGAGAAGTTTCATTTCTGTAAGATTCTTCTTCCGGTATCATGAGCAGAATTTTAAAGGGGGCCTGGACCACATGTTCACATTTCAGATTAGGTAGCCACACCTCTGACAAAGGCAGTTTTCCTCATGGTCTCCCTGAACTTCTGAATTTTCCACATTAGAAATTCCAATATAAACACAGAAGAACCTTAATGGTATCAATTTTATTTGTCAGTGATTTTGAAAACACTTTGTATTATATGATATTTCTCATTCATCAAACTAAAATTATTAAAATGAATAGAGCAATAAATGTAAGCTTTAAGAGGTTAATGGCATAATAGCAAAAGGAAAGGGAATTCAGTGGAAAAACAACAAAAGCACTTCTACAAATAAAATAATAATACAAAGCTTCAAAGAGTTTTGCAATATATTAGGGGAGGCAGAAAATAAAGCATTGCCAACAAGTCACAGGTATACAGTATGAGAGAAAGTGAAAATGTTGCCAAAAGGGAGCGATAATGGTTTTGTATCCATAATTCATTCATCTCGAGGGAGGCAAGATTACGTAATGTAGTGGCATTGCTGTATCCTGATTCATTAGTAAGTCCTACAGAGTATCTTCTGCATTCATAAGTTGGGACAGCATATGAAACACAGAGCCACTTTGTAAATTAATGACTCACGTTTTCCTGACAGCGCTGAATGCTCTGACGGTTTGAAGTTCAATTTCACACTAGTGGTAAGACAGGGTGAAAGTCTGAGAGACAGCTCAATCATCATTGCATGGGCCAATCAGAAAGACTAGGATTAATCACACTGGTGTTGAAAGAAGAAAGAATAAAAGAGCAGATACGCTTCCCACTTGATCATTAGTTTGTGGTAACACAAAGGGTGATGGAAGCTTGAAGGAGACACAGATAAAAGTGGCAGTAATAAAAATTGGCACAAATGAAATATGGGACTCAGAATAGGGAGGTGAGAATTGGAAGAGTTCAGAAGGAATAGCAATTAAACGAGGGGAGAGAGAGAGATAGTGGTTGTGAGCATGAGTATGTTACAGAACATTTGGCATAGACATGGCAAGTGAAGGAAAAAAGGATGGTAAGAAACCAAAATTAAGGTCATCAAAGAAAAAACGTTGCATTTTAATGAAAGAAAAAACAATTTGGAAAACGACAGACTATAGGAGGAGGGGTTATTATAGAACAGAAAATGAATCCTAAAATTTTAAACATGGAATTTCAACATGTGAGTGAGAAAGACAGAGGGAAATGAAGTATGGAGTGGCCAAGAGAAATTACAGTGGTACCTAATCTGAATTAAAAACACATCTTTCATTTTGTCTAAGCATAAATTCTTAGAAGATTTCTTTCCACATATAATCGCACATTTTCCAATTAGAGGAGAAGTGCAAATGTAATTCATCATAGAAAACACTGTGACTTTCCCTCCCTTCACCCCAACCATGAGAAAACCTGTGGGGTATCCCTGCGGCTTCCAAGATGTATCTATGATTTTTATGCTGGAACAACAACTCTGAAATGTGTGATCTCTTTTTTGGCCCTGACAGGTGGGTCGTGTCAAGACTGTGCAATCAGGAATGCTTCCTGGAACAGCCGCTTTTCTGACCCTTGGGGTGGGACTCCAGGAAGAAGATACATGCCTTGTCCCTGTCCTTACTGCCATGGACACACGCTCTTCCTCAGTTTGGCATCATGACTTTTCTTTTCACTCAACCCCCAAACCCACAAGTGCCACCATGAGGCTCCGTGAGGGCACTCAAGAAGCAGCAGGGCAGGGGGGCTGATGGCCTCAGAAAGCCTGGAGGCCGGTAGGGAGGCCTGGGGAAGTACTCAGAGGACAGCAGTGCTGGGGTGCAACGGCACTGGTGAAGGAGCCAAGCTGAGACCTTTCATGCCAGTCTCAACGTTTCACTGCAGTACTTTACAAAACAGTGAGCAGATGGCACACATTTCACAATAATGTATTTGGAAATTGCCAAAAACAGGGCAATGCTAATATTTTGACAAGCTAAACAAGTACAAGTAGATGCTTGAAAGCCTTTATTTTTATTCATTTACATTTTAATCGTGCCCAAAAAAGCTACTTTTTCAAGCTCCATCTACTTTCTAGTAACAAACGCTACTGAGGTGAGTCTGCACCGTACCCACAAATAAGCAGTTAGTGGCTGTCTCCAGGTTTGGGGTAATAAGGGATACTCAAAAAAAAATGTAGTCAGTGCCATGAACAACAGCTGGAACTGTGAATAACTCACTCTGAATACCCTGTTTTTCCCATGCAAGTATAGCAAGCTATGTACATGTACTGTACAATCTAGAATTTGGAAAAAATAACAATGCGTCAACCAAGCATCTCGTGAGATGGCGTACTGGACACCAGGTGATGAGCATCTCCAAGAAGCACAGAAAGAAGCCGCATGCTCAAAAACATAAAGGAGGTGCTTGCCTTGCACACAGTGTTAACATCTCATGGCCAGCCAAAGGTCTGTGAAAGCTGATTACTCCTTTGCCTATCGATCTGAAACTCTGCCTTCAAATTGTTTCTAGCTTTTCTTAATTGCTATCTTCCTGTAACCGCCTGACAGTTTGACAGAGACTGCATTTCTCAGTAATGTGTCTTTTTTGTTTAGTTAGAATGAGGTTTAGGGTGTGGTTAATAAAGGGAAATTGGGAAGGAATATTTTGTATTGGAACACGGGCACACAGTGACACAGAAGGGGATTAGTACACATAACTGGCATGAATTCTTAGTGGCAGCACTTTATGGTTGTGCGCATGAAAACTGAAATCCTAAAATTCAATCTCTCAGAAAAAAAAGCCTGGATTTCACAGTGCTTGAACCAAATGGAAGAAAAAAAGACTTATATCTACACCACATAAATCATCAGGGCAAGTACAGAAGACAAAAGGGGTGGGGAGATCCAAAAGACTGAACTGAAAGCAAAGGATAAAGCACTTGGCTTCAACTCTTTTCTTTTATTTTACTGTGGGGATCTAGTTATTGTCTCGCTGATCCACTGAAGTGATCGGTATCTTAATATTAACCACATTTCAGCCTCCCACTTCCACGTACGCCTGTGCCTGCCACTGTGTGCCTGCCACCGTCCAGTCGGGTGCCCTAATCAAAGACACAGTAGTATACTCAGGGCTTCTTGTTTTACTCTTCATTTGATTAATGTGTACATCTTGACTGAAAAGTCATGCAAAAATATTGTGCTTCAAGCACAGGAGGCTTAGCAGGCATCACCACCAGAAGTGGAAGGCTGCTAATTGAGCACTTCCCAATAACTTATTGATTTTAATCAAGTCTCCCTAAAGATGCATGCCAGCAGCGACATTGATGGCTACGTACATGGAGAAACAGGTAATGGAGCAGCAGTGTTGGGAGAAATAGTAAAGACACTGCTTTTCATAGACCTGATCTGAAACCTAATTCCGAACAGTACTTGTCCAAATATATATATGACAAGAAGACATCTTAAATTACAAGAAGGAGAATCCCATTTTTCAAATTGCTATCATTTGAAGCATTTTGTTCTGTTAAAAATAAGCAAAGCTCAAAGGAAACCCATTAATAAACGTCCATATATTGGGGTTAATAAAAAGCTCTTATTGAAAACTAAGCTATCGGTTTTCCTTTAGACAGAAGGTGTTAACATCAGAATGCTTAAAAGAGGGGGTTTTTTGACAAAATATATCCCCTCAGATAAAGGAAAGCTACACAGAACCATTATTTGATTGACATGATAAGATAATACGTATTGGTCAAAAACGAACACTTCCAGGAAGTCCTGTTTCATACACAGAAATAAAACATTATGTCAAGTTTGGGCTGTTGTAGTGTTGAAGTGCTATTAATTTTAAATAAATCTTTGACAACTATTGAAGAATTTGCTGTGTGTATTTCCAGTATGTGATGAAGTAAGGAGCTGCAGTTTAGGTAACCGATGTACTTTTACTGTGGTAAAAAAAAGAAAAATGTTGTATGCAAGAGACCCTCTAAGAGCACAGCCTTGAAGTTCTGCGTTGGATTTTAGAGCTGACACATTTTTTGCTTTGTACCTGGATCTGTGACTATGGTATGTTCAAATACGCTCTTTTGTCTCAGATCAAATGATCTAAATTGCCTTCAACTGAGTTACTCGAGAAACTGTCACTGTAGTCTTGGGAATTTTTCCCCTTGTGCAATGAAGGACCGTTTTTTTTAAAGCCACAGCCATCTTGACTGTTGGGCTGAACTGTTGTTTCCAGGAAATCCCTGTGGATTCCTTTGGATGTTCTACATCTTTACGGTAGTTCCTTTTTGTTTTAGAGAGTGACAATTCAGTTTTTTCCTAGTAGAACTGGGAAACTGACCAAGTCTCTACCAATATGTAGAGCACACATATAAAGTTATATAGTTCTATAGTATAAAGTTATATAGGTGTGTATATATATACATAGATAGATGTAAACTTTATAAAGTTAGGGATCTTCTTTTAGAGCTGATTGGTAGGAAATTACCAATATTGGAAATGTCAAAGAATCTCTTTAGTATCTTTATCAGAAGTATTTAAGTTGAATGACTCAGTCTCGTTAGCCTCTGCGAGTTATCTCGAGTACACAGCACTGCCCAGAGTCTTTCCTGTCTCTGTCATCTCTATCCTTGTCGTGTCTCCTACACCAGAAATTGCTTTCCCAACAACGTCTTCCCTTGAATCAATTAGGAAACTTGGATCAAGTTTATGGCTAGAGAGGTTATTTGTATTGGTTTTCATTAAGGTTGTCTTCACTCAAGTAGCAACGCAAAGTAACTTTGCAATATAATACAACGGTATTGCTACCCTCTCAGTTACCATTGAAGTCTAAGTGTCCATCAGCTGCAGTCCAAAATTTGCTCATCACGGCTGTCTTCACAGCAAGTCTCCGTTCTAAGCTGTTGCATTATGTATTCAGTGCAAAGCATATTCATGGTTATCCTGATCACGTGCTTGGACTACAAAGGATGCACCCTTGCCATGCTTGGATTACTTCAATTTACCAGTGAATTTACCTAATTCAAGCTTTTGAATATATAACCATAACCTGCAAGAGTAGGCTGCTTGTAGCTGGTCAAGATGACCATTATTCAACATTTCCAAGTAGTTACTGCAAATAATCTTATGCTCTATTACAACCAGATCCTCAGCAACCTGCAACACAGGTGCCAGGGCAAAGGCGCAGCCGAGGCTTGCGGTGGGGCTGGAGCTGGGGCTGAGCAGCTGCTCTCAGCTCCTGGCTCCCACCACAGTCCAGACCCAGCCGAGCCAGGGGACGATGCTGATCCACTTACCATTCTAATGCTGTGTAAAGCAGCAATTCTCAGCTCCTGCTGAATTTCTTTACCGGCACACTTTATGTTTGGGAAAGAAACCCATCGTCTGGCGCACTGCCCTTCAGTGGCTGAAAACCCAATTTTGCTGCAGTACCTGCCAGGGCTTCCTCAGCAATTCAGGCAATGAGATGACAGACATGAGAACCCTATTTACTGGCTCTCTTACCCGACGTGGGTAGCCAGGAAGGAACATACACTTGTTCCCTGGCTGTTAAATAGTCTGAGATCGACCGCTTCAGTCACAAAAAGAAAAACCTCTCCACTTTGATCTTGGGGACCGATACAATAAAGGTTTTCAGTATCAACAATTCTAATATTAACTGGTTATACATTGTTTTATGTTAGCATAAATTAATAATACTGGCTATATAACAGTTTAAACATTTTACTAAAGCATTACTGCTCGTTGTTACTGTACTGGCTCAGTTTTATTGCTGCTCCAAATTTCATTGTAATACTGAACTCAACTTTAAAAGCTTTCCCTCCGCTAAGAAAACCTGGCATACGTACCTCTCATGACACTCTCACCTCCCTCTCTCTTTCCCCAAATTCTCAACATCTCCAAATTATCCCAGCCCTTCACTGCTTGCGTTTACTGTCAGACCACAGAAGAGAGGAAGTGTCAGCACACAGGCCAGGATATAACCATCATTTTCTGAGTCACTAGCCCTGAAGAACACTTTCTCTCATGAAAGCCAGGCTGATTTGTGTCATGCCACTGCAGTCCCTCACCTCTCATTTCACTGCCGCAAGGGCCACGTTTACAAATGTAAAGCAAGTTAGCGTTAGGGAGATCAGTGTCAAGCAAAGTGTGTGGCTTATCACATCCACTCGTGCCAGCCAGCAAAACCAGCAGCAGCAGTGCAGGCTATAATTGATTCATGAGGTTCAGGCTGCAAAGGAGGAAGGTGTTTCCTGAGCAGACACCATTCCTGGTCTCACCAAATGCACTTTTTGCAGATATAGGCAAATATAGACTGTAATTGAACTAGTACTAATAAAGCAAAAAATATTAAACGAGGCTGGAAGCCTGAAAGAGAATTAGGCAGAAGTGTAAAGAACACTTGGGAATTCTTTCTCCCACAAACCCCCCTATGTTTATGTCATCTAGACACTAAGTAGATTTCTTCCAGAAAAACTGTTACATTATCTGAGTAAACATGTCAGTCAAGAACAACAACCAGCAATTTACAAAAATGATGCTCGATTATTTAACACTGAAAGAGGAAGGTTCCAGGGGGAGAAATGTTTTTATTTACACACTGTATCTGCAACAGGTTTAAGCTGAGGCGGAATAACCATAATAAATATTAAGGGGTTTGTTAACTCAGCAAAACTCGCCAAGTCCAATACTGCCTTTTTAAATATGTTTGGCAGTTTCGCTACACGGCTCATTAACACATTCAACTCCTCACTCTGCGTATCTTCCAAGAGATCTTCAAAAGAGCAAGAGGTCTTCTAGAGAGAAAAGAGAGATTCCCCCTTTTTTAGGGGGATAAGGCAAATCCCTCAAGTGAGAGGGGCTTTAGCATTACAGACTCTTGAGAACTATTTATTTCACTGTGCTCAGCACATCACCTGATTAGGCTTCGAATCGTTAAATATAGCTGCGCACAAACGGAAATGATGTAATTATACATTGCTCCCCAGTTATTGAGGTTTTCATTACGGCAGGCTAATTTTCTCATTGTACTTCTGTGGGGTTTCTCCTAACTTAACATTCTTTTAAGGTAGCCTGTGTTGAGGGAATTACCTTGTTTTTCAAAGCAAATTTTAGCTGATTACTAAGTATTTACATACTGTAATTTGAATGTCTAATTATACAATTAGTGTAAATACATGTAATATGGTTTATTTTTCACAAAAGCTGATAAGGTACATTGCTTTTTGCATTCCAGTGTTACGAGATTTTTCATTGCTTGTAACACACAATCCAAAAATTCACATTAAAAGCTTCCAGTAAAACCTGCTTATTCATCAGTTAACACTTTCCAAATGATTTGAAACACACTTCATACTGTAAACCAGAAAAAAGACATCAGTCTTACTGCTAAAGACCAGAGCTCCCAACACCATCTTCCACTCCTAAATTTAAGAATTGCCTTAAGCCTCTATATTTTTACCTTGCAGGGCTTTATGATAAGTTTCCTTCCACCTTGAACTACCCAGCACTGCATGAAAATTCACCTATTGACTCCATTAATATATCACTGCCAGCCTAAGGGACGTTTTCATCTAACTTGTAGTGACATTTACGATGATACCCTTGATGAAATAAGGAAAAGAACACATGGGAAGATGAATGGAGAAGATGCTCCTCAAGTTTTAGAGCGGCTTCCTTTTTAAGCAGCTACAGATAATAACTTCCTAATTAGTGGGCGGGAAAGCGTTTCTTTAGTCTCGGTTGCTGGAAGCAATAATGCATAGGCACTGAGGTGCAGAAAGCTGCCAGCCACATTTGCTCCTCCTCCCAAAATCTCTGATATGTTTCTAGACTCAAGTTTGACTAAATCTGAGGCTTCAAATATAATGATATTTCTGTAAGTTTTATAAAATTTCATCTAGTAGCAGAGAAAAATTTACATTAGTAGCTTTGCGAGCAGACATTTGCACTGGGGTGGGCATGCCCAGTACCCGTGGCTGAGGACAGGCATCCAAAGGACACGCTATGTGGCTAGTGTGGAGCAGTGTGATGCACATGGGGACAAATAAGGTGACGGGAGTTACTGTGATGGAGGGTGTGGGGACCCAAGGCAGAAACAGAAGAAATCCTGTTTCAATGCCTCATTGCTCTTGGGGCAACCTGTTTGCAAGTGATCAGGACTCTTCTTCAGAAACACGTTACCCTCCAGAGATGCAGCACCTGACAGTGATTAAACCAATTATTTATACACCAAATATACAGAACACAGATTAACTCTTAATTCTTTTAAATTACTGCACAGGTTCTGAAAGATTGAAGATCAGCAGAGAGGCTTCCACAATTTCTGTAAAGCATGGACTTTTATTTCTGGCAGAATGTAATTTCATGTCAGAGTGGGTTTATATTTATAGCTTAAATATTATTTTCTCTCACCCAAGCTACTGTTGAACTCACATGTTCTATTTTTTAATTTTTTTTTCATATGACTTTATTTTAATTAAACATATGGAAATCTTATTTAAACAATGTGGAAAGATCACTTATGTAAGGAATATTTCTGAATTACATGTTACAAAAAGATTTTTTTATGTATATTTCCTCAACTTACTCTTCACCTCACAGTGGAAAATTACTTCAGTTGTATATTGGATTTTAGAACGCCCTGGAAAATTGCATCAACATTTCACCAGACTAAGTCTCATGTTGTCAACATGAAACTTGTAACTTTAGCAGCCGCTGCCATTCCCCAACTATCTCCTATGGAAACGTTCTTCACAGAAATTAATTTTAAAAGACCAAGTATAAGAAAAGCCAAAGAGCTATGAGCCTTGTCTTGAGACGGCCACTTAGACTTGCCTATGTTTCTAAGGTACAATAAATGAAACTCTGCAAGCACATTCTATTCTCCTAATGTATATATCAGATTTTGCTGTCTTTGATCACACTGAGAAACATCTTATCCTGAGAATAAGATAAATTTAATATGGTCCTATGAAGAGCAGGTCACCTTTTGACATGTGAAGATGTCAGATTCTGGCCTAAAGGCAGCACTTCTATACATTTATTTCCTATTCTCATTGAAAAACAGGACACCATTAAACAACATTCAAAAGAATAAATCAAACCTGTGAAATGAGTATATTTGAGAAAAAAAAAAAAGAAGAAGAAGAAAAAGGATGGTTACATTATAAATACACTGCACTACATCAGAATAATTTCAAAAATACATTTCTTAAAATTTTGGGCCCAGCAATACAATATAGCCAAGTCATTAAAGATGTTGAACATATACTTAATTTTCAGTTTATCTTTATGCCTTCCTGGCCTCAGTGAGATTTAAGGATGTGTTTAAATTTTCTATTTAATCAAGGCCTCAGTTATGAGGATAATAATGCATTTACAACATATATTTTTCTACTGTAAGATGCAACTTACAAACCAAATGTGGGGAATATCATGTTTGGCAGCATTCCCTAAGGGAGTCTGGATCTATAAACACATGGATGTAATGCGTTTGTTAATGCAATTCCTCTTCCATTCTCTGACAGTTATAATGTAAATAACATTTTCTCCTTAGGAAGCAATCCAAATACAATCAAACCAGTATATTAATATCTGCTAAGGTAATCTTCAACTTTGTAACTGGTTTGGAACTCCATTTGATGAGGCACTGTAAGAAACTGGACACCGACACAAGGCAGCAGTCACACATCACATCCCATCACACAGACCACGCAACACTAGGAGAGGTCTGTTATACTGTGTGACTTTGCAGTGGAAGACAAACGTATCTCTCTGCGAGCCTATGATGGATGTTTAGGCATTATTCTTTAGCTTTAATCCCTTCTTTATCCTTTCAGTTTACCCTCAAACAGCCTTTGTGCGAGCCCTCTGCAAGTTAGAAGCCCGGACAGATGGGAAAGCACGATGCATCTCCCGGTCCATACTCAAAGCCATTCTCCAGGAGAATGTATTTCTGAGAATGTGGAAGGGGACGCCGTGTCCAGCTCACATATGGAAGTCACATCTGCTTCCATGATCTGCCACTTAAAAGCACGTCAATCCCACGGAAAACTTAAGTCAGACCATCAGGTCTAGGTAAGTGAGACTGGAAAGATCTTTTGTGTATCAGCCAGAATGAATCAATTCAGTCTGTATCAAAATGAAATAACTCACAAATAAACACGGTCTTACCAGCCACTCATTTATATGTGCTGGACTAACGAGCAGACATTCAAAAGAGCACGACAAAAAAGCCAGAAATCAGCCTGGGTTCAGAGGAACACAAGGAAACCCTAAGATTGCTTTTTTCAAGAACTTGCCAATTATTCAGGAAATATACAGAAGCACAGAATCAACAGACTGGGAAACTCAGCAAAAGATCCAGAAGTTGGAAAAAATGTGGGTTGTGAATATTTTGTTCAAATTAATATTCTGGCAGCTACATTTTGAACAAGCTGTAATTTGTATAAGGCACCTTCTGTTAAATTTGTGGCACAGAATTACAAGGACCAATCCAACTTGAAATCAAACCATGGATTTGCATCAGTACATCTATTTACCCTTACTCACCCAGGCCTAAGCTACTGAGAATGAGATATTTAAAATAAGAGAATGCAGATAAACACTTGAAAATAATTTTCCTTCAAAAATAAAAGATGCATTTTATCTCTCCGAAGAAACTGAAGTAAAAGGACCTGCATAGGACTTTCACCAATACTCATGCTCTGATAGCCTTTGTTCTACATATTAATTTTGTGCAACACATAAATTCATAGCTAGCAATGAGGTTTTAGGAACAGAATTAAGAAAAAGGATAATCTATCAGCTATGTTGTCAGCGCTATATTTAGAGAGATGAAGGCAGAAGTATTAATCTGTCAAAACCAAAGCCATGGACTGCTCACTTCTGCAGAGTGGCTGAATCAAAATTTTTCTGCCATGCATTTTGGTTTTGAGTGCTTACTAAAAAGGTAAATCACTTTAAGAGGGGTATGTAGCACAACAGTGACAAAATAATCTGGTAGAGAAATACAGTTGACAAATTATAATTTAAAGGAAAATAAATGACTGCCTGTTCTTGCTGGGATAATATGGAAACTAATAGGAACACAGAACAAGCAGCATGAATTTTTAAAACAAAAAAAAACCTCAACAAAATTATTTTAGCTTTATTGCAACATTTATGCATGCTACAAACATTATTTTATATATAATATATATATAATTATTGTATATCTAAATTTTTGCTCCTGATGTTATTACCAGCATGTCGGCCATACTGGTTATGTTCAATACAAATATCAATAGTCAGGAATCTATACACCTAATTTTACTTTCCCATCAGTGATCAGATGTTGACTTTTCAGAGATAGCCTCAACTGTCCTATGGCACAAATATTATTTTCTGAACATTGCAAACCAAAATGGTTCTTAGAATCACTGATTTGGAGAATAGCATTTTAATGTCAGCCAAGCTGTAGAGGCCACTCAGCATTAGGTGGATTGTACATGCTCTTCAGAATGATACCACTGATTTCAGCTGGGCTACCATGCCATTTTATAGGTTGGTCACGTGCACAGTTTCCCTAAAGTCATATTTTATGTATTCAGCAAGGCCATACCTTGGCAACTGGATGACACATAGTGGGCGTACACCTGATCTATAATTCAAAACAGAAAAGCACATTTCAGCCTTGACGGAAAGTGTGCTATATATCTGATTTTTGCTTCTTTTCATTAAATACAAATGGCTTTGATAACCAGCACCAAATGATCATGATCCAAACAGCTTTCCTACTCTAATGATTAAAATAATCTGATTATTACAATAAAGTAAAAAAGAAAAGATTTCCAGGTCATTGCAGAAAGTGAATTTGGATAATCCTAAAGACACTCTTGAAAATTATACTAAAAAGGTGTAACAGTCTGTCTGTTAACCTTGTGAAGAGTGCACTGGAAACCAGCATCATCCAGGCTTTGGAAGAACAGTATTCATCTTCCTCTGTTGCTTATTAAAAATTAAATCATTCCAAAAACAGTGGGAATTATCCAGTTCTGAAATAATTCAGGTTGGAAAAGACCAAAGGAGGTCATCCAGTCCGACATCTTCAAAGTTAGTTCCAAGGTGAGATGGATATAGTGATCTGCTTCTTAAATGAGATGGCCCAGCCATCCAAAATCTAATACAAAATACTGCAGAGGGCATTGATTTTATGCAATCAAGTCACAAAACTTAGAAGCACTTCCACCTAATACATGTCACAAAAAGGCCTACATAACACCAGAAATAAATGCATATACTACAGTCGCATTCATCAATATAATACAGTACCAGCAAAACCACCGTATTGAACTCTATGAACAACTTCTTCAAAACACATCAAACGCACACACAGCCTCTACGTTTGCAGTAAATTTTTTTCAGTGCATGATATAAACAAAATTCTTGCCTATGTTAAGCCCCAGAAGGATGCCACTCCAACGCCTCCTTGCTGAGGAAAGTCACTGTCAGAAAACAAGCTGTTCTTAGAGAAGACGTAGGAAACCTCTGACCACCTGCTAGAGCTAGTCCTCTTCCCTGCTCTTCTCCTTCACCATCGCTAATACGATTGTAGAAAACTTTAAGTAGGGAAAAGGAGCCCAGATCAATTTGATTTTAATTAACTTAATCTAAAAAAACCCTGTCAGACTCATTGAATCTGTGATAGTAAAATAAGATGTTCCATTTTCCAGAGCATGTGATTTCTTTCTAATACACATGAAACCTTCTTCTATCTCATCAATGAGCATAAAGCAAAAACCACTTATGTAGGATATTTTGTGAAGGGTATGTAGTTGCATAAATGACTTTGGAAAAAATTGTTTTACATTGTTCTGTTTGACACGTAGTTCTTTTTCCTCTTCATGCGTAAATTGTAAAAGTATCTCTAAACAAAGTCTTACCATGAACTCATCAGTATGCACATTCTGTGCTCACATTTAGGATCTATTTATAAAATCAATTCTGTTCTGGGCTCTGACAAACAAAACTGAAATGCAGCTGTGTGACATGTTGATAATTTTCATTAGTTCTAAAAAGCCTCAATAGAAATTACAATCATACTCGTTATAACCAAATAATTCCAGAGAACCCACAGGAAAGGTGACTCTTCTGTATTATCCTACATGCTAATGGAAAGAAAGAAGTGGGTAAAAATTGAAAGGAAACAGTAAGAAGAAAACTTAAAAATCCCAGATGTACATGCTGAAGCCATGCTGACTGGAGAAAGTCTTCAGCATCGTGTCAGACACAAATGTATATTGAATTACCCTAGCATTATTTGCACATCCTTTAGTACATTGGAGGAGTGTTTGCTCAAATTTTGAATGAGCTTGTTTATTTTAAAATCTGAAAACCTCATGGTATTTAACATAAAGAGCCAAAATTCATCAACTACATCTTCGAACAAACAAACATAAGCATTTTTTGTACAAAAAAAAAAATAGTAGAATTTACAATGATTCCTTTTTGAGAATTAGGTCATGGTAAAGAAAATCACAAATACTTGAAAACAGTAATGGGGGAAGGCTTCAGAGAAAATGAGATTAATTTCATCATGAAATTATCTTTACATAGAATTCCATAAAATAATAGAGTAAATTTAATGTTTATTTCTCCTTTTCCTAAGTTTTATAAAGAAGGCATATAAGGCTGTTCTATTTTTCCTGACAAATACTTTTTTTTGGGGGGGTGGTGGTAATTTTGCTTCCATTGTTTTATTTTTTTCTGAAGAACTACCTGAATTTCTTTTTTTCTTAGGGATATTTGTTGATTGAAGAGAGAGAATTCTGAACTATTTTTTAGGCATCAGAATTATAGAAGAGTTACCAAAAAATAATAATAAAAAAGAAATTTCCTAATTAAACATTCCTTCTAATTTAAGTTGTTATATTCTGGGTCTTTTAGTTTTTTCTATGGTTTTATTTCATTAGTTCTCCTGGCTACCTGTGAGTCCCACGGCAGGCAAACATCAAGTCTCTACGTGTAAAACAGAAGCAGCAAAAGAGGAAAGAGACATTTCAGCTGCTCCAGAGAGTCAGGTTCATCAGCCCAGGCCCGATGCCAAACCAGGCAGCTCCCACACTGGCCCTGCCACACACCACCCTCGGAGAGGACATAGGAGCCTCGCCTCGCACAGGTGCCCTTGTTCGTTCTCCTGTGACCAAGTTACTATAAATTAATGCTTCAACTGAGAAACTAAATTTCACCTGGAGAAAAGTTCAAGATACGCCCTTGTTCTCATCCTCATCTTCTGGCTAGCATAGCAATCCCTGCTGACCCCCTTCCCAAGGTGCCCAACTCTCCAGGCACTGACCTGGGAACTTCCTCGCACACCTCCTGGCTATGAATTCTTTTAACAGTTGTGAACGTAAAAATCAGCAGCTGTACTCCTGGCTATCAAACTTGCCTAACTCCTAGGCTGACACCGTGAAGTTTGCTGTGCAGCCTGAACACAGTTTCAGAGCAGACAGAGCCCAAGCTGCTTATTTTTAAGAACAAGACTCAAAAAAAAACCAGGAAAAAAATTCAGAAGAAAATTGTACTGCAGACAAACATCTGAGGACTATATTTAATGACAAAGAAATCAAAAGGATTTACTTGACTGAGAAGACAAAAGTTTTCCCCTCTTTCCCTCCTAAATTATTTAAGCAGTAATGTAAATATCCACAGAGCAGATCTTTTTAAAGATAGCACTGAAGAAGCCGCCAAGCTATGACAGTGATATTCACAAGTTCCAGACCACATTTGCTTCAAAGAAAGTTATTATATAAACACTTTTGAGAACCTACTAACCAACCCTTTACACACCACAGCTATATAAGTCACTTTTGAAAATGGAACATAGGTTCATAAAAAAGAAACAAGTTATTTTTCAATTTTCTTCATTTTTTGACTATCACAATATAAAAGAAGCTGGTTGGCTTTTCCCTTTTTGATCTGTTTAAAATTATAAATTTGTACTTTTTTGTGCAAACTGCTATTTCTTTAATTCCATAAGAGAGATAATGAGGACTGGTTTCTTTGTAATTCTAGTACATTTTCATGGGTGGTTTTCAAAGTACACGGTATGTAATTAGGGATAATGCTGGCAGTTCCTTTGTTTTCTGGTAGATACTCTCTTTTAAAAACAAAAATAAATCGTGGCCGGGGCGGGGGGGGGGGTTGCTGAATAAATGCTGTGTGATTGGACATAAAGTGGAGACCGAATTGATACTTTTATTCACTTGTGGGTATTTACACTTTAACATGACGATATCTGATTTTAAACCACAAGTCCTGCAGAATATTTAGAGAGAAGGAGGAATTCTTCAACCCAGATGCAAATGATTTAGGAAAGAACAGCAATTATGAAACAGATGACAGCTCAAACCTTCCTGCATGACAACTGACATAAGCCAGTAAGAGACGATTGTGAACCGGAAAGCAAAATATGAGTAAGAAGTGCTTTATTGTACAGCAATATCATTCTACTGTGCATATATGGCCATACTTTTGAAGATAATGAAAACAGAGCATTCTCCTTTCGTTTCACTGAAAAAAAGGATGTGTTCAGCGGCTCTGAAAATCAGGATAACACTGAATGAATGGTTTGTACATAATTATTGGGTATAAAAAACCTATACCGAATAGCAAAATATGCTTTTGTGTAAAAAGATCCCAATACCACGCTCATGTGATTTCTCTTTGCGCAACAGTATGGCAACAAGTGTCTTATGGGGAACTCTTTTAAATGTAAAATCAAGTATCATGCTGCTAATTATTTCAATGCATTCTTACTAAATTCTTACTCATTCTTTTAAATGAAATTAAATTGAATCAAATTCTCATCATTCATCCACCATCTAGATTAAAAGATTCACTTCCAAGATCTTAAATTGTTGCCAGAGACCCAGTTCCTGGGAAACACACACACACGCTTTTCTTTCCAGTGCACACTGTTAGTTTTTAAAAGTTTGCTTATTTTTTTTTTTTTTCCATTTTACAGTAGTCGTCCCACAATGCTTCAGATCCTCCTCCCCACATTTAGACACGAGTGCAGTTTCCACAATTAATAAATCTGCCTCTTTAAAAGCTTTGTCATCTATTTGAGCACAGGTTATACAGTACAACATTCATTCAGAAAAAGAGAGTTATGTTCTTTTAACATTTTCAACAAAAGCACCCACAGGTCAATATTTTGTATCTGTTAAGTTTTATACACACAGTTATTGCTACTAATTTCTAGTGAGAGGGTCCCAGAGTCAGAGTGGGATCCCATCATGCATGGACCAAGTCATGCCCGAGGCGGACTCTGCACATGTGCTTCCTGAGACAAAAGAGGCATTTTGCAGAAAATTAAATCAAAGGCTGAGCAGATGATCAACAGAGTGAAATTCATGATATACTGTTTAAACCTGTTGCAACTGAAATGTAAAGATTATAAAAAGGCATTAAAAATTTATTATCATGAACGGGTGGGGAATTGCATACACTTTAGTGCCATGGATGGGGGTGCACTGTAAATGAGGGGTCTGGCAAAGCAGGGCAGCTGACATATAACACTGTGTTTACAAACCATAAAGTTACAAGCATACTTAGCTGACTCAAAGCTGTCTCCTATTGAAGACAGGAGCAAAAAAAACCCCTCTGCAATTAAAGAAGTCACAGAGCCATGTGATGTTTTTTCCATGCAAATCTCCTGTTTGTCATTACATTGTAACAATTTGGCACATGCAGTTTGTAGTCCCCCTACCTTTCAGATGGGATGTCACTGTCGCAACAAGAGCTAAGTAAGAAATGAAAAAAACCCTATGGTATGCTCTTTCAAAACCATGCAGATACAGCTGGCAAATCCAAAGTCTAAAAAGAAACATCCTAAACCTTGGCAAGTTCCTTAGGCTTACAAGAAACCAATACTAGAAACGCAGCAAGAGAAATCCTGTTATTGAGATATCCATGCAGGATGAAATACAGATTTTAGCATTTGGATGGAGTTTGATAGGGCTGGTTACGAACAGAAAACACATATTCTGCAAAGCAACAATAAACGCTGTGTGCCTGGGTTAACTTCTTTGGGGCCAGGACCTCACCCCAGGTTGCAACAAGAGTCAACGCACTGAGAGTATCAGCGACGGTCAACGAGACTCAAACCCCTCAGGATTCACTGAAACACACGGCCTTCTCTTCATTCCAAAATTCAGGCTAACTTCGAGTCAGTTATTAACAGAGTACTGTAGGTTAAAAAAATGGCAAGGTTCTCTTCATTATAAAGAAGGTTGCTTATTTTTCCCAATCAGTTTATGGTATAGATTCCTGTTCTATGATCATGCTTGTCATATTGATAATGCCAAAAAGGACAGATGTGACAGAAATTCAAAGAAATACAGGGTTTCCGGAATGGCACCAAGAGAAAAGAAAGAAGGGCGGGGAAAAAGGGAAAAGGGAAAGGGGAAAAAGGAAAGGGAAAAGGAAAAAGGAGAAGGGACAAAGAGAGGGAGCGGGAAAGACCCTGGTATCATAAAATCACAAAAGCCTGTTTTAACGTTGGATGCAACAACAAATTCACAGTCCTCTCAAAGGTTTGTCATTTAAAGAGCTCGTATATGCAACGGCCAAAAAGATTGCAGAAAAGCAAATTATCATACAAGCAGCAAAGGGCAACAGTATACAGTTGTCCCTACTGAGAAACAGAGGGTCTAGCCATTAGCGAAGATACTTGGGGTGAAAGGAACAGATACACACACAGATACTCTGTGCAGGGCAATGAGATAAGGTTCCTACAGATATAAGAGGAAAACACTTTGCTAAGATGAAGAGTCATCACCACACACCACTCCATGGCTGGCTGATTTTGGAGAGGCTGAACCTTGGTGAGCTGCTACTCTTCTGAACTGTCTGTCCATTATACACCATACTGTGTGGAGGGCTATGAAATTTGCATACCTCAGAGGAAAAAGAACAGAGCCAACCATATTAGAAGACGGAAGTTTACATAGGTGGTAAGACAAACCGAACTAATCAATACCAAATGTCAAGTGAATGATAATCTATTTACACAATAAACTTCTATTCTGTAATACTTCCACTTGTGCTTATTTACTAGAATTAGAACAATGAGATTCAATAACATATGTACAACAGACGCAAAATAAAGAGTACAGTATAAAGTGAAAATAGAAAAAAGCACCCCAAACTGATTTTCAACATGTTTGAGGAGCATTGGTTTGACTGGCATTTTTTGTAACTTGGAGACAGATAAATATTGATTTCTTCCCAAATATTATTTGATTCGCAAACTCTAAAGACATTTGTTTGCATTTTAAGAGATCAGTGTATTTCAGTACTATTAGCATGAAAAGACAGCAAACAGAAAGAACAAATGGTAAAAAATGTACCACCTGGAATACGGACTAGATATAAAGGGACTTAGAAAGAGCCTTAATACATGTACATATAAAGCTAGTGAAAAAATTATGGTCCTGGAAACTACATGTACTCTCAGAAAAGATATCACACCTTCCCACTTCTACAACCCTGTCATATGCCAACACTATCTAAAAGAGCAAAGTAGAAGTTTTGGTGAGAAGATAACTGGGTTCTATGCTCAGGCGTTCCTATGCTGGGCTTCAGCAGTGAGCAGCGGCAGGACTATCCCACCCTGGCAGCATGTGCTGCGCGGGAGTTCAAAGTGACCCCTGCTGTCTTCTGCTGCAGGTGCCACAGTAACTCAAGGACTTAACTCAAACACCTACTCTGCTCTGCCCGCGTATACACAGAGACCTTGGAACCAGGTTAATCAGCTTGAGTTTAAAGATTTCACACCAGATTTCGAACAGGAGTACTCCTGATTACGCAAGCCCTGTTCTCAGCCACTTGCTGAATCAACTCCTTACGATGTGGTCCAGATGTCACAGAAATCTCAACAGTGTACTTGCGCAGCCCTGTACAACTCACTCAAGCATCTACAGGCTTGCATTACATTAGGATGTTTGAAATTGAAATGAAGTATATTACTTTGAAACATCCAACACACAAAGGTAAGTTACCATGTTTGAAGGGGCAGCAAAACATTTGCTGAGAAGGCTTCCTGAAATGGTAACAATGTTAAGACATTAACACAAAAATATCTTTCTTCGATATTAAATAAAAAGAACATTCTATATAAAAAAAAAAAAAAATTGAGATTTGGACTATATTCCCAAACTCAGACAGATTAAGCATCTTATAAGGAGAAAAAAAAAACCAACTTATGTTTATTCGTCTTTCGGAGATGCCAATATATTGACAGAGACATGAATAAACATAAAACTCACCATCCAATATCAGAATTAGAATACCGAATATTGCTGATGGATTAATTATGTTTTTCCAAGCTATTCAGATAATTAGACATACTAAGTTCAGAGCTATTTCTGCAATGATAATGGACTTGTTTTGTTGTGGTCTATTTAACAAACTGTTGGACGTTTTTTCTAAAGCTTGTTTACATTCCTGTACATCCTAGCTTTATTGATATTCTGTCCTTCGGATTAGAGTGTCATGCCAGCAACACTACTGAAATAGCTCAAGACAATACCAACCTCACTTTTCAGAGATTCTACAATAAATCAGACTACAGTAACTCTTTAGATCCTTCCTAAACTGACATATGACATACTATGCTAAAGAACTTTCTTTTCAATTTTATAAGCACGCACATGTGTGCGTGTGAGAACCCTAGACATAATGGCTTCCATTCAGCAAACTGTTTCAGAGCTTCCGTTAGTTAAAATTGTTCAGAAATATATATCACCTTAAATCACACATAGAGCACCCACCGAAGTCACAAACAGAACAAAATTTAGATATTTTCAGTCTCAGTGCTTCTAAGTAACACATTTAAACTTAGGCACATACTTGCATAAATAAGCCTAATCATACTTTTCATTCTTACCTTTTCACTGATTCAGTTTTTTTAAGATGCAATGTATACTGTAGTGAAGTCCCACTGGTCTCAACAGTCTAGTATCACATCAGTCACATCAGTCTTTGCATTTACGCTACCAAAGAAGGAGCGTGTGAGGTGCCAGACATCCTCAGCTTCCAGCACAGTCTGAGACAACATTCTGCACCTCACACAGTGAAATATTCCAGCAAAAGCATGTAACCAGCACTGGCTATTCTGAAATACAGAAAGCTTTAAAGAGAAGCATTTATATAGCTTCACACTTTCTTCTGCTCGTTCAAAATCTGATTAAGCGATCGAAAGAACTATCTACTCTAGCTGCCACAGAAATCTCATGCATAACAAATATGTATATGCATGCATATGCTTGTTTAAGATATACACATATATATTTATAGTCATTCATGTTGTCTGGCTGCAATGAAAATAAACAAAAATTGCACAGCATTTTTCAAAAACTACAAACACCTAACACTAGTATTCTTGAAAAGTAAAGTTTCTGTTAGCCCAAATACATTTCAAAACATGGCTTTGTTGTTAATGTGTTACAAATGAACAGAATCAAAATATGAAAGAATTGCAGAATTATATAATTAAACACTGCTTCTTTCCTTCTGGGTACCATTACTCACAATGTACAAATGTATTATGCAAAATAACATTAAAACAGAATCTGCATTTTACCCTAGGGTTCATTCAATCGTCAAGACGAGTTATAGAAAAAGAAGTTAATTTAGGATGAAAATAAAGCATTTCAAAATAAGTTTTTTCATAGTGTCCTTCAAAGATCAATCCAGAGACTTGAAAAGAACAATATGTCTGTTTCAGTGTAGGTCCAGTTAAATCTCCGCTTTTCATTCATATCACATATCCCAATAGTCCTGCAAGCCCTATTTCCTTGCTTTGTTAAAAAAAAGAAAAAAGACTCAACTGTATTCTCAACAAAATACATTATTGGAATATATATAAGAGCTCTGAATACTAACTTTATATTTCCAAAGTAACAATTATGTGGGTTGGAAAGGATTACACAGTACTGAATCACCTTATGTAAGCAAAATTTTAGATGAATTTCCATTGTGTATTCAATTTTATAATCCCAAGATATAAAATCGCATCTATACCTCATCTTTTTAAAGTTGTTTGTGTTTGGTTGGTTTTTTTTTATTAATCCCTCATGCAAATTAGAAATGAAGATTTATTTATTTATAACATTCATCCAAATCAGCTTTGCTGCTTTATTCTTGTAGCTTACAGTTTAGCTTGAGATTCATTTTCTCAGGGGATTCATGTTCTCTGTCCGTAAAAGCTTTGCTTCTTTAAGCAATGCACTGTCTATGTTCAAGACTGGGACTGCAGGAGTTCATTTCTGTGTTCTTCATTAAAAAATGTTATTCTGTAGGTGGCAATTAAACATCGTGTAGTGTGAAACGGTATTCATCTCCTTAAGGGACAAGCCTCAGTTCTGTCCTTGCATTACCCTTGAGTCTCCAACAAAAAACTGAGCTGATGCATATGAGGACTGACATGCTGAGCATGAGATTGCACAGTGGGTTTGGTCAATTTAAGCGGGGATTCCACCGGACAACCCTGCCCTGACTTTTCGTGTCCTTCCCTTCGGCTAGTACCGTGCTTTTACAAACACATAGTGATCTAGTTCATCCTCCCCATCATCCAGCCTCTTTCCCCAGTAACTTTTTGCTTATACCCATACCCTGAATTCTCTCCACACCCAGTCACTAGGTTGTCACTATACAGAAAAGGTAAAAACACAGCTCAAAGGCAGAAAAAAAGAAGGCAGGACTATTCCAGGCCTGGTCACCCCAAGAGTCACTTAGCTTTATCTAAGCTAGTGTGCCCTGGTATCCCGAGACGACGTTTGAGATGACCTTCACCTGCTCACAAAGGACCGGGCCTCAAGGCTCTCACAGCACAGGACAATTCCGGACATGGACTGGCAGAGAACACCAGGGACAGGCAAATGCACGAAGCCATAGTGTATCAATCCCCAACGTAGAAAAAGAAGAGCGAAGTAGCTAACAGTACTAGAGCTGTGATAGTGTAATACTGATGTGTTCAGAAAGTGTCCCAAATCATGGACCAGTGATATATTCTGTTAAAAACAACTTGTGTATCCAGCATTTCTTTTTAGTAGCATTACACATTTTGGTTCCTTTGTTTTTATGTGAAACCAATTCCTTCAGTGATAGGCAAAAAGACATGGCTTTAAGTCATTCAACAAGTATTTATACTTTTCTATCTAGAGGAAATTCAACTGCAGAGAGCAATTATAAACAGTAAAGATTTCCAGTGTCTTTTCTCTCTCTTCCTTAAAGGAATCAAATCACTGCTGACATAGGAAGAAATGAATTGCTCGACTGCAGCTAACGCTCCGTAACCCCTTCAAACTGTTCTGGTGATCATGACCCTCAGTTTGAGATACAATCTCCATAGTAAATGAGCATCTACTACGCCATAAACATCACTTATTATTTATTAGAATAGAATTCTTCATCACGCTTGGCATCTGGGTTTCTTACCTCAAGTGACTTGTTAAAACTCCAAACTCCAGCCAAAAATAATTCGTATCACAAAATAGACTTTACAGATAGCAAGAACATACACATTTGTTCAAGGCTGCTCAAAGTCACTGGTGATGGAAAATCAAGTCATCTTTATGCTCCAGGTCCCAGTATCCCTAACTAAAATGCATTAAAAAAAAACCCAAAACCAAAAAACAAGAAGCTTATTTATCCTTATCTAGAACTTGTGGTGTGATATTTTCCTTTACAGCATTCTGAATCTTCCACCTCCCAAGAACAGTGAACTTCAGAAAATAACATGAGAGGAAAAAATCTCTCAATTTCAAGAATATAATTTCCAAAGTGATTCATTGAAATTACTGTCAAACGAAAAAGAGTTGGGATAAAAGATGAAAATAGCTGTTCTATTTGCTTTGTATTGATTCTGCTTTAATCTCTGTGTAAAGACTAGATGTTTCTAGGTGTGGGGCATGGCAAGTAAGTGGAATGAATGGGACATCAAAATGACATGACAGTACTTAAAGGCTACTGTTCTTTGTTATATAGACTGTTGTATATGTATCTATGAGATGCTTCTCTGCTCTGCAAACACCTAATTCCAGGAAAAGCAAACAGAATACTGCTGCTGTTACTCTTTTTTTTTTACTTTTTTTATCTTCCCATTTTTGGAAATTGTTTTAATGAGGCAAATTATTTATAAATCTCACAAAATCAAATTCAGATGAATCTTCTATTCATGTAAACTTCTAACAGAGAAGAAACCTGATTAACTTAAGTCTTCTCTATTCTTGAATTCAAGCAGCAAGCTACATAACTTGAACTGGTTTTCTATCTGAGTTTCACCAATGGCCACTGGAAACTCGAGGCGTTTCCCTCCTTTCTGAGAACAAGAAAGAACTAAATCAAAATTCAGATGCTTAGATCTCAACACCAAAATGAAGCACTGACCTGAACATCAATGCTGGGCTGAACTCCTTAGGAACAGAGAGGCTAATAGACTATACAATTACTCCACTGAGCCAACATGTTAATTCCATAAATAGATTATTAAAGGCCTAATAAGTGTTTCTATGAGCCTGTCACATCACTTTTAAGTAAACTGTGTTTCTTCTCCTTTCCTCTCTTCTTGCCTACTCCAAATAATAATGATTTGATTTATAAAATGCTCAAAGATCAAAAAGACAACAGATATCCTGGTTGCCTATAATACATACCATAAAAATGCAGGGACAGGAAACAAAAGCCAGACAGTTTTTTAAGGAAGACAAACTGTTTGTATCCCAGGAAGGCAGCACAGTAACAGTTGCACTATAGATACCATGATGTGTCATATCCTGAATCAAAAGCCTCAATGTGCCAATAGATAAAAATCAGCCTACTGGACGTTGTACAGTTTAGAGTTTAGCGTGATGCCATTCCTGCTGTAGCTGCGCCTTTGCAAGAGGACCAACGTAAGGCCACCACTAAGAATCTTGCAACTGAGCTTGCCATTTAGCGAAGCTCCTAAGGACATTCCAAACCTCAAGTGCAACTTTGTATGTTTAAACTTTTCTGTGTTCACTGCCACATACTTCTCTTTTGATGGCTGGGTTCACATTTATATTTAAAAGATACATACCTAAGTGATTTGCTACATGGTAGGTTCACAAAAAAATCCAAGGAACAACAGAAACAAGTGAGGCCCTGGCTGCCATCATCTTTTTGCAATATCAAACTCATCCGGGAAAGGTAGATGTTTCTTGGGAAATATATTTAAGATACTTAAAAGTAATTTACATTTTTTAATTTTGTGGAACAAATTTTCCCTCATTTTTTTTTCCATCTTACATACGTAAGACTCCATTTTATCATATTACATCAGTGTTCACCCAGCAAAATACTTGTGCTCAACTTCAGGCTCACGTCAACAAGATTATTTAGTCAGATAAGAACTTGTTTAAAAGTTTGTTTTGTAGTTAAAGACAGAGAGCTCAGCACCCTGCTGAACAGGACCCTTTAAGAAAGTTAGGATAAACTGTAACCCTGATAAGAAATTATTGTAACTAGTTAGGAAACAGAAATACAGTTCTATAAAATATATTAATATTTTCTTCCAGTTCGTAGGATTTATCTGAACCAATTCCTAGTTCTGAAAAACATTTTCACAATACCTTTTATTGCTGTTTAAACCACTATCAAAATTGTTTAAAAGTAACAGATGTGATTTTATGGTAATGAAATGGATTTCTTGGTAAATATTTTACAGAATAGATTCAAGACATAACTGACAGAATTCTACTAAAATGTAAGAGAAACGTCAAAAAAAGCTCATACTACTTGCAGCAACATTTTCACCACAAACAGCGCTTTTGAGAAAACACAGAAAATCTTTACTCATAATGAACAGAAGTAAGTTTTACAAATAAATCCCATAATATAATTTAATGTAGGGAATCAATGTTTAGCATGACTTACTGGATTTGGACCAGAAGAACTGTAGGCTTGATCATGTATAGACACTGACTGCTACGATTCAGCTTATTGAAACCAACAGGACCAGTTTCACAGAACCACAGAATGGTAGGGGTTGGAAGGGACCTCTGGAGACCATCTCGTCCAACCCCCCTGGCTAAATCACGTTCATCCAGAGCAGGCTGCACAGGATCGCATCCAGGTGGGTTTTGAGTATCTCGAGAGAAGGAGATTCCACATCCACTCTGGGCAGCCTGGCCCGGTACTGACTCCTGGGGAACACCGCTAGCTATAGGCCTCCAACTAGGCTGGTCCAGCCCTAGCTACTCTGCACTACATACACAGTCTCCTACTCACACCATTCTGTTCTTCGTCATGCTATAGAAAGTGTTTCTTCCTACATCCCTCTGGAATTATGGAGATAAGAAGCACAGACAGAAGCTGTTCATTCACCTACTTCTCACTTGGGCTATCCAGTATTGCTTTTTTCTTACCCAGTGGTGAAGCTTACTCGGGCAACGCAGGAAGAACACCCTGTGCTACCAGAAAGAGAAGAGCAAGTATTGTTGGTCTACAAAGCCCTGACATTGGGCACCCTGGTAAGAAGAGGCAGGACTTGTGTTTTCTTTTACTTCCATTATCCAATTCAAAGCAGGCTTTCTCCGCCAGATGAAGCACTCTGTCTAGCAATGTGCAAAGGCATTTTGAGTAACTCCTCCTTCATAATGTGTTTTGAGAGCAGTTGTCTTGCATTATTTGCTGCAGCCATTTGGGATACAGATAGGCCTCTGAAGAAACAGAAGGTGGAGGAAGATGAAGGTATGAGTGAGCCAAGGAAGAGTAAAATTCCTGCAATGTTTAATAGCAGTAACTACCACTGCTCTCTATTCTCCAGTGGGTAGAATACAGCTAAAGATTTACTTGGCTTATTTGAAATGGCTTTTCCTTGTAACGGTGCGTCTAGAGACAAGAGTAGCAAAGAATGCTTACTTGGTGTGCATTTTCAGTAATCTGTGAAATCCAGTGCTAAACATGCATTTTTAAGGATGACAATTTCTGCCTATTCCAATCAGCACATATAAACAGGGTCCTGGCCTAGAATTCAACTACTTGGGCTGGATCAGACAGAAGCCTTTTCAGGAACGTTCCCATTTGATGAGAGGTATCAAGCATATGTAACAGGGATGATGACAGACATACAAATCTGTACTTATCATAGAATTGTTAGCGTTGGAAGGGACCTTAAAGACGATCTAGTTCCAACCCCCCTGCCACGGGCAGGGACATCTCCCACTAGATCAGATTGCTCAGAGCCCCATCCAGCCTGGCGTTAAAAAATTCCAGGGATGGGGCGAGTAGTCCCTTTTAAATCAGGCAGAAAAAATAATACTAAGTATTACACACAATAATACACTGAATTACTGATTGATCACATAAACATAAAAGAAAGGATAAAAAACTCAGCAATGTCCACGATGAGAAAGCACAAATATTACCGAGTAACAGTCTACTCTCGAGAGGTCACATTTCTGGTGGGAAGGCAGGGCTCCACTCCTAAATTAACATGAATTTTGGTGCACAGCAGTACTTAATACTTTTTAAAATCTTCCCACAAAGCAAACTGGTAAGTCTGTCTACGCTAGTGAATCTCTGGACCGAGCGCCGTGCACAATGCCAAGAAGGACTGAAAGCTAGTCCAGCCCACACCACTACATCTGGTATGCAACTACTGCCAGCTGCAAGGAACCATTCTGGCACCAGGGATTATTAAATGTTGTAGTACCTTAATCATTCTTCTTCTATTTGAAGAATGTTTTCAGCTCTGGGGCTTGCACAGAAGTTTTATAAAGCAAAAAAACCTTCAGTTGCTCAACATCCGAAGGACTTTTTTTCTGTGTCAGTGAGGCAGCACGCTGTACCCAGACAGACTCTAAGTGTGTTCTTATAATGCATACATATGAAAAAGATAACTTCTCTTTAGTCATAGTGTCATCACGTAGGCAGTTTAAGTCAAGTTAACTATTCAAATATTTAAAAAGTCAAATATATTCATCTGTATTTTTTAAACTTCAAAGTCATTCTGATAAACCGTATTTAGTGAGAAGTGCTGCCTTCTTCCAACTAAGCAAAATAACCGTTACAGAAAGAGATTTAAATATCAAAATCTTCATTTGCTAAAAGTTCGAGCCTAAAGATTTTACTCCAGCACACTGTCTTTGAAATTAATACGGAGTTTTACCTGAAAAAGGACAAAGATTTAGCATTGACTTCTAGCTTCCTAATTGCTTTTAAAGCATGCAGGCAGCTTTTTCTTTGTTTTTCACAAAACCTCTCAAACACAGACTTAGGATAGTTCCTACTAAAGCCTCATATGAGTGTTCAAAACAGCCACCATCTGCTGAGAAGTAGAGAGAAGAGCCAGTTTCTCTTCTGAAGTTGCTATCACAGCACACGACAAACAACCCAGACAGAAAAGAACAGCAATAGTTCTTTCAAACTTTTGTTTTGGTAGAAAACACAAGAAGTGAAAACACTATTCAATCTTCACTAGCTTTATAGTTCATTTTAGAAAAACGTAGAACTGAGGCCTGCTTTAGTAAGATACAGCACTAATCCTTTCACCTCTAGGACGTCTGTTTTGTCTAACACAAGTTTCTAAACAAACTGAATTTGGTGTTCTGCTTTGTGACAGTAGTTCCTATCAGAAAACTGATCACCATGCATGATTCAGAACAATGAGCAGCCTTTGGCAGAGAGACTCAGTGTCAAGCTGTGAATTATCTTTTACCCTGGAAGGGCGTAATTGGGAGAAAAGGGCGGAGGTCAATAACAATGCAGTGTAATGACAGCATAAATTTTTGACCAAATGCACACTTATCTGGTTATATGAATAAAAAGTCAGAACTCTGCATTTTCACCATTACTCTGACCTTCACTGTCCCACTCACTCCAGGATTGGAAGGAGTAAATGAAAAAAGAAAATTAAAATCAAAAAAATTACAGTCCCATATATGACTTTTAGAACTTTAGATTTGAACTACTGAGTGAGGTTGAATGCATAAAGGTCTGACCATTGTAAGTCAAACATTTTATACGTATCAAAACTGTAATATATACGTGGAAAGCTTTCCAATGAAATAAGCAGACTCTGCAAATTTTGAACTGCCTGTCAGCAACAGTAAATTCAGAATTTTGATCAGTGCTTAGTTTTTTGAAGACATTTACTCTGAAACATTCTCTACTCCATTACCTATATGCCTTGTTTGTCAATGAGTCGGTTCCTGTTAATAAGTCAGGCAAAATGATGCAGACTGAAGTTATGCAAAGAAAATTATCTTTCTTGAAACTACTGTGTTAGCTGATTTGCCTACTTAACATGTTGTGACAGCTTCAAGATCTTGAAACTATCTAGAGATACACACAAACCATTAAAAACTCTAGAAAAGCTGCATTTGAAATAATAGCAAGTGTCAAAACATCTTGGAAAACTTAGGGCAATAAAATATTAATAACAAAACAGCTGTTTAATGGCAGCCTACCAAACACTTACAACATGTTGATGTTATTTATACAAGAAGAGAGGGTATGTCATATTTGGAAAAGGATGTCCTATGGTTCTCCAGGATGCTTTAAGCACATTAAAATAAAGAAAACAAACCAAAAACAAACAAAAAAAAAAACACCAAAGGAGCTATTTAACTATATTTAAATTTAACCAGTGTAGTAACAAAAATGACAACTTACTTCGCTAAAAAGCTTTCTTTGTACACTGACTCTTGACAGCCTTCAAAAAAATAAGAACAAATAATGCCTTATTCTGACTTTAACATTTTTGTTACCTGACAGTGATTTTTGTTTATTGGTTGGTTTGTTTTTAAATACCAAACACACAACAGCATCCAGAAGCCCCCTATTATCCCTACAGGTTGAACAAGCTTAAGTAGACACATGTGACCTTCAGATCTAAGGGACAAGAAGAAAATAAAAACTTCAGATGGCACACTGAATATCTAGATTATTCTGCAGGATTAAGGATCATCAGAATGAATGGAAATTTTTTTTAATGATCTCCAATTTTGAAATATTGTAAATATGTAAAATCCTTTTAAAAAACTGGACAGCAACAGGTTCAAGTGCTCCAGTATGAACTTTTAGTTGCAAAACTTAAAGAGCATAGATCAGTTGCCTTTATGAAAGGGCTACCTCATCCTTTCTTTTTCTATTCGATTTTCTGGACTCTTGGAAAAAAGAGATAAACCTTTACTTTTTTTTTTTTTTTTTGAGTGCCGTTTTCTTAATGAGAAATTGATGAATGATGACATCTGGCAAGAGAAAAAAAGCATATGGTATAACTAGCTGTTTCTACAGAGGTTAAACTCAGCTTTGCAATTTTCTCTGGTTGCCATTATGATTGACAGATCATCAAATAAATCACTCACTCTTCTCCCCCTCTGTGCTGGTCTTCTGTACCACCGAAGACACCAGGGGGTAAATTTGCACTGTAGTGTATGAGGAATTAGACATGCAAGATCCATTAACATAAATGGGATTTTTGCACCTAATTCCCTGCACACCATGCTGAAAAATGTAGCCGTAGGATATAACATTCATGTTTTCTTCTTTATTCTATTTATAATTTTTAGTTATTAATTTCTAGCATAATTGGGTTCTTCTAAAGAAAATGAAATGCCTAGTATGTTACCTAAAATATTGTTTAAGACCCCTTGGGTTTGATGTGGAAGATGACAGGGTTTAGGTATGTATTCAGTCCCAAAAGTCAAAGAAACTGGGGTGAAATAGCACTGTTGATCACACGTTTAAATTGGCTCTGCTTCCTGCACAGTTATAAGCTAAACCTTACCTGTTTCAGGAACAACCCATCTTATCCTCATCCTCCTCAAAAAGTAATCAAAATGAATATAGTATTTGAAAATCAGAAGAAAATAAAGGGTGCTTAAAACTAACTCAGTCACCGAAACATGGGTTTGTGTTTTCTTTTAAAAAAAAAAAATAGAGTAACTCTAGATCAATGGAATGGGATAGAAGGGTGTTATTTTTGAGGCTTTTCTTTAGTGATCCCTCACACTGTTAAAGCAGTTTTTCTGAATGATACTTAAATGCAGTCTGTTTCCATTCCTTTGCTTTCATTGAAAAATTGTGAAAATGCTTTGATTTATCTAATTTCAACCTGCAGCAATTTTAAGTCTTTCATTTTGATAAATTTGCAAATAATCAATTTGGGTTGATCTAATTTCTTTTTGCAGGGGCTTAATGGCTATACTGAAAAAAGAGTAACTCAACTGCATTGACATAGAAATAAGATATGGAAAGTTCATGATCAGGAAATGAAATATGGGAAGTTCACGATCAGGACATGATTTGCTACCCTAAAACACTTCCAGTTACAGAATATATACCTTTCTATAAGCAGACATCATTCTTTGCTTTTCTATCTTAAACTGGCAAAAGCACCAGAAAGAGTAGTTGCGACCAGGCTGTTTATCCATTTTAAATCTGTGGACCAACGTTTTCCAAAGATTCAAAAAGAAGTGGTCCTTTGTATTAAGGGCTCAAAAAGACAAGACAACAGACAAAGTATCAGGAACAAAGAAAAAAAAAAAAAAAAAAAAAAACCAAAAAGGAAGTTCCATGAAGGAAGATGGGGCATGTTCAAAGAAAAATAAATGATCTGTATAGCAACATAGAGTTGAGAAGGCTCTTCGCTATTGTACAGCTTAAGATCTGCAAAACTGAGATAACATTAACAAATTGTGGGTCAGACAAATAATTTGTTGCATTTATTAGGCATTGAAAAGAAGCCAAAGCAAAGAACACTGTATCAGAAAAGAAGGTGACGGTGAGGATGAAACTACTAAGTCTGATATCAGGCATTTTGTTGAAGGAGATACTGTGAGATTTTGACATAATGTGCAAAAAGGAAAAGTCCAATATAGCTCCTGGCTTGCAGATCTCAACAAGAATTGTCTTTTTAAAAGTGGTGAGGAAGAAGGCGGAGGAATGCTGAGAGATTAAATGCCTCATTCATTTTTCCTAAGATTAATATTACAAAAAAACGTCAGTGGAACATGCCAGAGACAGGGAGAAAAACACTGAGTGAAAGATGAAAGCTCAGAATGGGAGTGTTCATCTTGCAACCTACTGAACACATTAAAATTGAAAGATACAATATAAAACTGTAATATTAGACCAAACAGTATTTGGACCTTTGTTTCCAGTGTTTGCTACCATGTTTTCTTCCATGCTGTCAGAATCCACTTTGTAAAAAAATATTGTCCTGGTTTGAGATAGAACAGAAACAATTTTCATTTCAGTAATTTTACTTTTCAGTTA